>NW_026111977.1:0-270656 GCF_024679095.1 Eriocheir sinensis
CGACATTCAGATCAATTGTAAATTATGCATTACATGTAGCGTGTCCACACTGAGATCTTTCAAATCAACTGCAAGAACTAAAAGTTAATTCGAACTACAACTACAAGTCACGGACACACTTTGACATTTAATTTACTTAATTGGAGTGTTAACGAATCGGAAGCTTCGAAAGACAAAGACACACATTCACCTCACTTAAGTTTAGACAACATTCAGTACGAACAAAATTCAGAATTGGAAGCTTCGCAAGACAAAGACACACATTCACCTCAATCAAGGTTAGACCACATTTAGTAAGAATTAAATTCAGAATCGGAAGCATCGGAAGATAAAAAACACACATTCACCTCACACAAGGTTAGATTACATTTAGTACGAACTAAATTCAGAATTGGAAGCTTCGCAAGACAAAGACACATATTCACCTCAATCAAGGTTAGACCACATTTAGTACGA
The DNA here is from genome assembly GCF_024679095.1 of Eriocheir sinensis. Taxonomy (NCBI): domain Eukaryota; kingdom Metazoa; phylum Arthropoda; class Malacostraca; order Decapoda; family Varunidae; genus Eriocheir; species Eriocheir sinensis. The sequence continues at coordinate 457 of NW_026111977.1, forward strand.
ACTAAATTCAGAATCGGAAGCATCGGAAGAGAAAAACACACATTCACCTCATTTAAGGTTAGACAACATTCAGTACGAACTAAATTCAGAATTGGAAGCTTCGGAAGACAAAGACACACATTCACCTCATACAAGGTTAGACGACATTCAGTACGAACTAGATTCAGAATCGGAAGCTTCAGAAGACAAAGACACGCATTCACCTCACACAAGGTTAGACGACATTCAGTACGAACTTTAAAGTCAGAATTGTAAGTCAGTGTGTTACTGGTTTGCATACCTCATGTGTACATCTCTATGTAGATCCTAACTCCACTCTGTGGTTAACATAATACTTCGCAAGACAAAGACACATATTCACCTCAATCAAGGTTAGACGACATTTAGTACGAACTGAATTCAGAATCGTGACATTTTCAGAATCGAAAGCATCGGAAGATAAAAACACACATTCACCTCACACAAGGTTAAACTACATTTAGTACGAACTAAATTCAGAATTGGAAGCTTCGCAAGACAAAGACACACATTCACCTCACACAAGGTTAGACTACATTCAGTATCACCTCACATAAGGTTAGACGACGACATTCAGTACGAACTAAATTCAGAATCGGAGGCATCGGAATACAAAAACACACATTCACCTCACACATTCAGAATTGGAAGCCTCGCAAAACAAATACACACATTCACCTCACACAAGGTTAGACGACATTCAGTACGAACTAGATTTAGAATTGGAGGCTTCGCAAAACAAATACACACATTCACCTCACACAAGGTTAAACAAAATCGGAAGTTCCGGAAGATTAGGACACACATTCAATTCGATCGAGGTAAGATGATATTGGCACTCTTGTATACACCCCCATGTAAATCCGAACCCAACTCTGTTTAGTTCGTGTATCCATTCAATTCGATCGAGGTAAGATGATATTGGCAGTACACCCCATGTAAATCCGGACCCGACTCTGTTTAGATCGTGTATCCATACACATTCAATTCGATCGAGGTAAGATGATATTGGCACTCTTGTGTACACCCCCATGTAAATCCGGACCCGACTCTGTTTAGATCGTGTATCCACACACATTCAATTCGATCGAGGTAAGATAATATTGGCACTCTTGTGTACACCCCCATGTAAATCCGGACCCGGTTCTGTTTAGTTCGTGTATCCCTCACCCACATGTTGCGAAATTTATGCACAAGTCAGTGAAGATGTCTTGCACGGAGACGTAAAATAATGGACCCCACTTTTTGACAATAAGATATTTATAATTTGTACATGTAAATATAAATGAATGTTGTCTAAACTTTATTGAGGTGTTTTTCTCTTGTGATGCAATTATACTATGTAACAGTATTGTTAAAATCTGAAGCTCCGGAAGACTAAAACACATATTCACCTCGGTTAAGGTTAGACGACATTTGAATGTCATCTAAACTCCATTAAGGTGAATGTGTGTTTTTGTCTTGAGACGCATCCAATTCTTAATATGAATTTTTCACCTGGTGACATGTTGATTTATCCACTTAAATTAATTATCACCAAAAAATTTATGGAAGTAAGAAACGAACAGAATCGGAAGCTCCGGAAGACTAAAACACACATTCACTTCGGTTAAGGTTAGATGACATTTGAATGTCGTCTAAACTCCATTAAGGTGAATGTGTGTTTTTCTCTTGAGATGCATCCAATTCTTAATATGAATTTTTCACCTGGTGACATGTTGATCGTTGACGGTTATGTGACATGTTGATCGTGACGGTTATCGTTCGTTTCTTACTTCCATAATTTTTTTGGTGATAATTAATTTAGGTGGATAATTAATTTACTACAAACCTCCTATTTTAGACCATTGTAAATTGTATTTTATTTAGATATTAGGCACGTGTCTCTATTGAATTTACTATGTGAAAACACATTAGGAAGATGCTGCAAAGATCGGAGACTGTCTTGATAAACAACCCCATGACGATGCAGCCCTCGCCCTAGCTAAGACACTCATGTTCACCTACAACGGCATGGGTGTGAACCCGTCAACCATGGTGGGCACGTGGCGTCGGTTAGGTGTGCCTACCTTAACCACCAGCAGCAGCAGCAGCAGCAGCAACTCTCGCATTAACTGCTGCACCTGTTCTCAGTGTAAAACTAAGAAAACTGTAGATGTGTTGACAGATAGTGCAAGAGATAAACTTTTTAAGTTATCGAATTCCAAAGAGTAATAGACTCTACTACAGTGCGTGTAAAGTTGTGTGTGGTGTGTGTGTATGTGTGTGTGTTGTTGGGCCTCTTCTTTACTTGCAACATTGCAACACATACACTTTAAGGATGATTTGAAAAAAAATATATATATTTTGTCAATTATTTTTTATTGTTTACCCTTACATATTTCTCTTCCTTATCTATCTCTTCTTCTTATTTCATAACAGTCATGGTTAATACTAAAATTTCATCTACGTATCCCACGTTTTGTGTATCAAAGATTTATGTGGCGTGACTGTTAGAAACCAATGTTCCAGTCTTGGAAACTTTATAGGTAGAACCTTGTCCGTTCAAGTAAATGAAGTACGCCGTTGAAAAAAGACTTTCAAACAGAATCGGAAGCTCCGGAAGACTAAAACACATATTCACCTCAGTTAAGGTTAGACAACATTTGAATATCGTCTAAGGTTAGATGACATTTGAATGTCGTCTAAACTCTATTAAGGTGAATGTGTGTTTTTCTCTTGAGATGCATCCAATTCTTAACTTGAGTGTTAACAGAATCGGAAGCTCCGGAAGACTAAAACACACATTCACCTCGGTTAAGGTTAGATGACATTTGAATGTCGTCTAAACTCTATTAAGGTGAATGTGTGTTTTTCTCTTGAGATGCATCCAATTCTTAACTTGAGTGTTAACAGAATCGGAAGCTCCGGAAGACTAAAACACACATTTACCTCGGTTAACGTTAGATGACATTTGAATGTCGTCTAAACTCTATTAAGGTTGAGCATTGCATGTGTTTAATTTTTGCTCTTTATCTTGTAATATATTCTTTAAATAACTTTGTTCATTTCTTAAACTTTGGATTATTTTGTCCTTTTCTTCAATCTTTAATTTTTCTTTTTTGATTATTTCATCATATTCTGATATTTGTTTCTCATGTTCTGATATTTTTTTCTCATATTCTGATATTTTTTTCTCATATTCTGTTGTTTTGATATTCAAATCCAATATAGACATTTTACTAGTTTCTTTAAGTGACTCTAATTGACTATGTATTTCATCTCTTTCCATTTTGATTTTTTCTTGCTTACTCATACAAATTCGAAAAGATTCTTTTTCTTTTGCAAGTATTTCCTTAATATTTTTAAGAGCAGATTGCAATTCTTCTTTTCATTTTGTTTTTGATTCAGAAGAACGTGGACGCTTGTCTGATGCGTATACCCGAAACGTTAGATTCTTTCAATCCTTTGTTTCTTGACGATGAAGTTTGGTTAATTGAATGTCAAACGACAAACTGCAAGTGTCACACGTTAAAGGAGATGAACTTAACTTCTCAGTCACCCACTGAACTTATCGTTTTATTTTTAATGTGTATGAATCACCGTCGATTTTTGTAAAACGGTCTGTATCGTCGTCAGGTGAACCCAGTGCGCTCGGATGTGATCCGCTTTCCGTTGAAAGACGTCCTAGGCAGGTTCAAGGAATCTGAATTACAGTTAGAGGATCGCGGTATGATCATCATGATATACTGCTTTCTCTTTTTCTCAAGATACACTAACAGGTCTGCCGATCCGATTAATTTGATAATCTACGTGCTTATCATTCGTTTTCTTTACAAGTCGGCCGAGTTAATGTTCTATCCGTTTGAAAACGCTGCTTCACAATCCGATGATGGTGCATTCTCAGCATATGTGACGGGTTACCTCCCCGTGGTCATAATGTCCGCGCCCTTCACGACCGAGTGTGCCTTCAGAGCTTGGAGAGTCGAACAGAACGATGGTAACAACAGCAGTATCATACCCATCCTATCCTTGATTGATCATACGTACTTCAAAAATTATTCTTGGCAATCTTTAAACGAGATGGAAGCTAGATTGAAATCAAAATTGAACCTGCTTTCCAGTGGAAGTAGATTGTGTAACAAAGGAGGCAAAGGTGGAGGAGTAGGGTTGAGTAATTTGAGGTCAGTACGTAACCACGAGAAATATATACCATATGGCGGTGTACAGATGGACGGTTCAAGAGTGGAGAGATGTCCGACCAAACGAATTGTAACGCGCATGGGTAACATGAAAGTACCGTGCAACGCTTTTGAAATTCTCTCCGAATTTCCTAAACTCGAAATACTGGGACCGAATGGGATTGGTAGTCAATCGCTGTTGAACGAAGCAACTTTTGGACAAGGAATTAATAGAGTTGACAATGGTAGGTTCTTGGGTTACGTGACATGCTACATTGACAAAATGGTTAACATCTATCCTCCTGCCACCTTGCAGAACGAATTTGATTTGATTGTTAAGATCGTCGAGAGGTTTCTTTTTGAAGCTAATCATAAAGTGTTAGCGAGAGATATGGTTACACAAGTAGGAAAAAATTACATCAACGGTTTGATTTCACAGCATCTCGATTTAGAAACGAGAAAATTTGGTGGGATGGTGTTAAAACCTGCTGTGCCCATTCTCACAGGATCTTCTGATGAAACTTCAACAGCAGCAGCAACATCATTAGATAATTTGGATACCGTCTCTGACCTTCCGTTACGAGTAACGGCGGTGGCGTCTCTCCACAACAACACCAAGAACAAGTCATCTAACAACATTCATCCATTTTTGAATTTAAAATTCGATAAATTAGAATTGTCTAAGTCAGTTCGTCGAAATAATTTTTTGAAGAATTACATTCAGGTTGTAAGAAATTTTAAATTGGGTATTCTACCTGCTGACATATCCAGAGAAATAGAAATCGTTTCTTTGAATGACTCGAATGTAGCTTGCGTCGTGACACCATTAGGTCTTCATGTCGCATTGGTGGCTAGTAAACTTATAGTTTACCCGCGTCAGTACCAATTCGAAAACGTGTTCTGTTCGGAGGGAAAACAACATAGCCTTGTTTTTAATCCTAGTACGTCCAAGTGGAGTAGCGGGTGTAGCATCAACTTTAACATCTTTAAAATCCATGACGTTACTTGCATCGCATTTTGTTTTAACTATAAAAACTAAATTCAGAATCGGAAGTATCGGAAAACAAAAACACACATTCACTTCAATCAAAGGTAGACGACATTCAGTACGAACTAAAAATCAGAATCGCAGCTTCGGAAGACAAAGACACACATTCACCTCACATAAGGTTAGACGATATTCAGTACGAACTAAATTCAGAATCGGAAGCTTCGGAAGACAAAGACACACATTCAACTCACACAAGGTTAGACGACATTCAGTACGAACTAAATTCAGAATCGGAAACTTCGGAAGACAAAGACACACATTCAACTCACATAAGGTTAGACGACATTCAGTACGAACTAAATTCAGAATCGGAAGCTTCAGAAGATAAAGACACACATTCAACTCACACAAGGTTAGACGACATTCAGTACGAACTAAATTCAGAATCGGAAGCTTCGGAAGACAAAGACACACATTCACCTCACACAAGGTTAGACGACATTCAGTACGAACTAAATTCAGAATCGGAAGCTTCGGAAGACAAAGATACACATTCACCTCACACAAGGTTAGACGACATTCAGTACGAACTAAATTCAGAATCGGAAGCTTCGGAAGACAAAGATACACATTCACCTCACAACAGGTTAGACGACATTCAGTACGAACTAAATTCAGAATCGGAAGCTTCGGAAGACAAAGACACACATTCACCTCACACAAGGTTAGACGACATTCAGTACGAACTAAATTCAGAATCGGAAGCTTCGGAAGACAAAGACACACATTCAACTCACACAAGGTTAGACGACATTCAGTACGAACTAAATTCAGAATCGGAAGCTTCGGAAGACAAAGACACTAATGTCTAATCGCATTGAATGTCAACTAAACTGTATTGAGGTGAATGTGTAACCTTGTCTTATGGAGTGTCCAATTCTGACTCTACAGTTGTGAGTGTGTCTGTGCATATTATGACGTTACTTATATCGCATTTTGTTTTAACTATAAAAATTAAATTCAGAATCGGAAGTATCGGAAGACAAAGACACACATTCACTTCAATCAAAGGTAGACGACATTCAGTACGAACTAAATTCAGAATCGGAAGCTTCGGAAGACAAAGATACACATTCAACTCACACAAGGTTAGACGACATTCAGTACGAACTAAATTCAGAATTGGAAGCTTCGGAAGATAAAGACACACATTCAACTCACACAAGGTTAGACGACATTCAGTACGAACTAAATTCAGAATCGGAAGCTTCGGAAAATAAAGACACATTCAACTCACACAAGGTTAGACGACATTCAGTACGAACTAAATTCAGAATCGGAAGCTTCAGAAGATAAAGACACACAATACATTGCAGATGGACGCTGTCATGAAGGTGACTCTACCCAACACTCTATTGAATGGCGGGGTAGAGATTATCATAACAGATCCGAGTGCGGCAGCGGCAGCACTTCGCCGTAAACGCAAAGCCGCCGCCGCTGTTGCTCTCGCCACACCCTCTTCTAAATTTAACAATGAGACGAACACAATCATTGAATACGTCATGCCGAGAGCGTTAGCCATGAATTTAAAATAACTGATAATCCTCACGGATTCATCGATTTACTCAACAACAATGATCTCCTTGCATTTCTTAATTTTCGTAAAAACATGACTCTTCCAATCAATAACAACAAACCTATCATTGACGATTTTAAAGTTCATGCCACGTTAAATAATAACTTATTCCAAACCAATGAAAATCTTCAAAATATGAAATTAATATCAATTTCATTAAACAAGGTTATTTACATGTGCATGAAATCGACAATTCAGAAGTAGTGTTTTCGGAATCAATAATGTCTGTGAAAAATCTTGAAGAGGCATGGAACATGAAACTAAAACAGAGACATATTAACAAAACAATGACTGAATTGCGCTATTTAAATTGGTCTCACGTGTTGGGTGTGTTCAGCATTTTAATGTTAATCGTTCTACTGGTTGCTTTGACCATACGTCATACATTTCGAATGAAATTATACAACAAGCAAAGCGACCAACATTTCAATTCAAAGTTTCTACCGGTGTCATTCTTGGAGCCAAAGACGGAAGAGTCAGAGATATGTGGTTATCCCCAATGAATATGTGGTGTTCGCGGGTTTGGTGAAACAATGTCAACGTTTTCGTCACGGCTTGTGTACAGACACTCCAGGCTGGACGCAGTTTGCCTACTTCGCTGCTGCTAACGCTTACAACCGTTTGAGAGATGCATCAGATGTACAACAATCAATCACCGTCCCATCTTTGTTGGCGAAGAGTATAGAAGACGTTGTGACTCCCTATCTGTTGTTTCTGAAAAACAAATTGAATAAAGCAAGTAAAGAAGATCTCGACGAACTACAATTATTAGGTATACCTGACAGACCTGTCTTGTCTCTAACTCAACCCATATCTCTTCTGGTTGAAGAATAAATCAAACTCTACTGGTTGAAGAATTACTCACCTCTGTATTCAAATAAAGTAGATGAAAGATTAAAGGCTTTTTTTTTTATATTTCTAAACTCTATAATCCCATTTTCTCTACCCCTCAGTCAACCTTTCAATTTTTTAGGTGATGTGTAGGACCTACTTATGAGACAAAATTGACAAATTTTAGACCCCACTTGAGCTACTGTGAGCTTACGAAACGATCATGAATGCCGACGATTCGCGTTCAACCGAAAACTTTATTAATTGTAGCGAATTCCTCTCTAGTAACGACACAGCTTCTAAAATCAATTTGAAAGAAACTCAAAATGAAAACATAAGGTTTTCGCGTTGGAATGATGAAGCAGATCTCACTGTTGATGAGAGGGTAACATTTCTAATGTCTCTGGAAGCCACTAACAGAGAGACTTTTACTTTTACCAGAGTGTTAATGTCTTGTATTGTGTTCAGGTTGTGCATTGAAAATTGTGAAATTTATGCACTCAATGGGACGAATGGAGACGACGCCAAGAGACTACTCCCGTTCATCAAGAGTCTCTACATTGTCAGTCGGTCTTGGAAATCTTCAGCAGTATTACCCACATCCAATTCCTATTTCTCAAGATGTGAGAGGGAAGGACGTTTCTTTGATATTGAAGAAGACACTACCTTTTTCTACACTTACACAGCTTACATGCTGGGGATGTTGGGTACTAACGATGAATTTTATGAAAACATCATGTCCACCATAACAGAAGGATTTGATTTCAATGGTTTCGATACAAGGAATTGGAACGAGTTTATCGAAAACACTTCATCTCCTTTCTATTGGGTCGAAGAGCTTTCCTCGCTTCTAGACCTGCTGCTTTCATCAAACGATTATTGACGGAAGATAAGAGCGATTGTATCCAACGTCTATGTAACATTGTCTTCATGAAGTCTATCAACTCGGATTCCATCACTATTGACGATTTGATTTCAAGTTGTGTTGACCATCCCAATGATCTACCTCGCGTAGGGTTAACGGATTACGCTCAGAGAAGTGCCTTCGGGCGAAGTGTCGTCAAAGAAGCTTGTGTATACCCTATGTAGATCCGGACCCCACTCTGTCGATACCTTGTGTATACCCCTATGTAGATCCGGACCCCACTCTGTCGATACCTTGTGTATACCCCTATGTAGATCCGGACCCCACCCTGTCGATACCTTGTGTATACACTTTGTTTACCTCACATGCCATGTAGTTTAGTTCGTGTATCCCTCATCCACATGTTGCGAAATTAAAGCATAAGTCATTGCTTTTGTCTTGCACGGAGACGTAAAATACCGGACCCCACTTTTTGGCTATTAAGACATGTTAGTTATAAATATATATTTTATTGAATCAAAGTTTTAATTCTGCTAACACAGCTTGTAGGTGTGCACCATAACCTTCGATGTCGTCATACAAGAACCTTGCGAACACAGAAGAGAACGGAATAGCAGCCGTGAAGATATTTTCATACATAGTTTCTTTGAGTGAATTATTGGTGAGATACGTGTTGATTTTATAGGCTTTGATAATGTTAAGTAGATTTCTTATCAAATTGTGTCTGATGTCTTTAAGGTTTGATCTGGTCTTTGAACATCGGACAGATGTGAGATCAAGCCATCCCCGTCTATGTACACCCCTGTGGCATTGCTCTCGAGTATAACTTTAGTGCTTACATTCTCTAAATTTTTTTTGGGATTGACAGCCACGTGTTTACTATCAACCATAATTTTAATTATTTCTTTACAAAGATCGGCAATAATTTCAAATTCTTTTTCGCTTACCACTACCATTAAACGACTTATTATACATTTCATAATATTTTCAAAATCGTTTTTGAGAAAAGATAGGATATCCGAAATCGGAAGATCCTTCGGTCCTTTACTGGTAAAGTCGATCGCTGCTGCTGCTGCTGCTGCTTCATTGTTGTTTACTAGTTTCCTTTCCTGATTAAAAAAGTTTTGAACGTTGTTCACACCACCCTCGTGTTTTTTGCAGGTGATTATCACCCTCGTGTTATTATTAGACTACGTCACAGTGTTATTACGTCACTACTATATGTGCAATTAACACCCTCGTGTTTTTGCAGGTGATTATCACCCTCGTGTTATTATTAGACTACGTCACAGTATTGTTACATCACTACTATTTTTGCTAGAGACTACGTCACAGTGTTCAAGAATCCGTGAGGATCATTAGTAAGAACAGACATGTCAGTTTTTTCTAAAATATTTCTAATTTGTGCCAAGTCTAAATACGGTAAACGAACTTTCTCAATTTCACTCTTCAATGCATCTAAAGTGTTATCGACATCCGTTTTCTGAAGAAAATGTGCAATGTTAAGGAACACATTAATAAGTGAGACGGCTTGACCTACCGAATATATGATGACTCTCCAGAGGAGAACTTGCCGCTACTTTGGGTGAAGATGGTGAGCAGCTATTACTTCTCGTCATCGATTGTCGTCGATTCTGAATAACAACAGGACTAGATCGAAAATCCACCAACCTTGGCGAACATCTCGGTAGCGATTGTCGTCCGTTCTGAACAACAACAGGACTAGGTCGAGACGCCAAGAGAAGAGATCCGTAAGCATGCAAGAAAGAATTAGCTGATTCGTTTAACTTAACAACATTACTATTCTCACTTAATTTGAGCACTTTTATAGTTTTAACATGCTTGAGAAATACTGTTGAAAAAAGAGTAATGATTTGTTCTGGGTCGGTGACATCTTTACGACCAGAAACGCAAATCCAATCATTAACACAATCGTTCATCAACACGGATGAGGACAACTCAGGATAGAGACGCATGATGTGACGAGCGTGACACACTTTCATCCAAGCCGCAATCATTCGTTCTCCGATTTCCACATTGATGTTTTTATTAACAGTAGTGAAGTCAGTTTCGAGATTGAAGACTAACATTCTATTATACATAGCCTTGTCCACAAAAAACTTTAACAAGAAAGAGTTGCTGATTAACACTGGTGTCGCAGTTATACTGCAAGTGACCGGACGACTGTGTAATCCTCGCACTGGTACAACAGATCCGCTTGAGGCGACTAACTTTAACATGTTAGAGTTGTACTGTCCGGGTAACATGTCTCTGGTCATGGGTGTTTCTGAAAACATAGTGCATGTAATGATGTTAGCATCCGAAGCTGTATTTGAAGATAAATATTTCTCACCGTCGAGATTTTGATCGTACAACTCTAACGCGTGGTATAGAGTCGACAGTTGGTCGTTCAACACTCTCTCTCACGAAGGTGTCGCCGAGTAAGGGGCAATCATCACCGACTTCAATTGTCTCAAGTACGGATTCATCCTTTTCTTGTCGTTGCGGTTGTCTTGATGCTGCTGATGTGGTTGTTGCTGTTGATGTTGATTCAAGAGATCCACCTCGAGCGGATCAAAATCACTATATACAACGTCGACAAAACTGTCGTAATTTAACGACGCAAGACTCCTATCGTGTTTCTGCAACCTAGAACACAAAGAAACTAAATTTGAATTGGTTAGCGATCCAGTAGAGAGAATCAAGCCATAGAACGCAGCTGTTGTAAGTATATCTTGCGTGCGGTCTGAATCTTCTTCATCATCCAGATGACTATTGTAACTCTGTTGACAGTGAGAACAACCGAGAACCTGACCTTTGTGATTCACCTGATTGTTATAACAATGTTTTCGTATTTCTGGTTGTGACGATATACATTGTTTTAAAGTTTTATAATAATAATTCAATTCCTTCAACGTAGCAGAAGCAACTGACTTAAAGCTACTGTCGTTGTTGTTGTCCTTTTCCATCCTGAATGAGCGATTCAATAACAGAAAGCACAGAAGAAGCCCTTTTAAATGAGCCGGTTAGCAATGACACCATAGAAGAAAGCTCGAATGTTGAAAATAATTCGATACAAATGGAAATGGAAGAAAGCCTAAATGATCCAGCATCACCACCACCGCTACCTTTGCAACCAATGCCACCGCTACCACCGCCACCATCACCACCACCGCTACCTTTGCAACCAATGCCACCGCCACCACCACTATCACCGCTACCACCACCACCACCACTTTCACCACCAGGAGAGCCTACACCTGCAGCATTAGATCCTACATCAATGATTGTGGTAGATACAATACCAGGATATCAAACACCAGAAGAGCCTGCACCAATGATTGTGGGAGATGCAGAGGTAGCAATGATTGTGGGAGATGCAGAGGTAGATAGTGCACCAGAAGATCCCCCACGAGAGGAGCCTCCTCCACCACCACCACTATCAACTAGCGCTACAAGAGGCGAAGAAGAACTACGGGAAGAAAAAATGGAAGTTGAACAACCCAGCGAAGACAAAATGGAAATTGAACAACCCAAATCATTGGAGGATAGAATAAAATTGTTGCGTCCGAGTTTTAAAGCTAACCCTAAATTGATAACAGACAACGTCGATGTGATAGGTGCTTCTATCGAATACAACCGAGCTGGAAATTATTTTATGTACGAAAGTGATGTTCTTACTCAGGAGAACTTAATCAGTGAAAATGATAAACGCATCTCTAGTTTATACTCTACAACCTTAATTTAAAAAAATGCTAAGTTAAATAAAACTCCGTCTATAAACGAAGACAATGGTAACCTGAATAACCTCAGTTGTGTCTTAGGTTCTTACCCAGCGGTGGAGTTACTCACAATCTTGGTAGATGACACTAGCAGAAGGAAAGACATGGGAAAACTCATGAAGTATGGGATTGACTCTGTATCTTGGATTTTAAAAAATATGATATCGGTTCATAACGTAATGCATTCTTTTGTGGTTTCGTTATTGGAAATGATGAAATCTAAATTTAAAGTATCATCTGTTGGTAAAAAGGTAATCATGTTTTACCAAAGAATAATTTCTATTCTAGCTTCAATGAAAGAATTAGTTCTGTGTTCTTGCGAAAAAATAGAGTGGCTTTCTACCAAGTGCAGACGCTCGGATGTCCGTACAGGCGAAAGCTACTTAACCGTTAATTCCAATGCGTTGGAGCGATGTGTATATTGTAACAAGGTTGGACAGGGAACGTCACCCATCACCGGTAGATTTAAGAATCATTTGAATAAACGCTACAGAGTGAAATTTCAAAATATAATTATTGAATTATTGAAGAGGAGATTAAATGACAACAATGTCAAGGACCTTTTTATTGCGCGAAAAAAAATACCAAACGCCAAAAAATGAAATCGAGTCTAGGCGGCGCTCAAACTGAAACAGAGAATGACGAAGAGAGTCCAACAAATGTCTTAACTTTAGCTTACGACAGAGCAAAGAACAATCAAGTATTGAGTCAAGTGATCGAATCCGAAATACGAGACTTGTTAAGTGACAGACATACCGAAATCAACGATCCGGACAAGAAGATATGGAGACAATTAAAAGAACGCAACTTGGTCCAAGAACATGTCATGAGACATTACCAGAATGTAAATCGTTGTCTGTTGGCTTCAAACGAGGGCGCGTTAAATTCAGAAATAAGAACGGGCAAGATTATTTTCTCTCAGACGGCTCAAAAAATCAATTTAGAACATTACACGCCCGTCCTCTTTTTCGATACGTTCATGAGATCGTGCGAGTCCATTGCACCCAGTAACAAACTTTCAGAGTCTTACAGTGTCTTCCTCGAATTAATTCCGAACATCACAATGAGAGTACCTAGACGGATCGAACGTTACTTTCAAGGAGAAATTGAATACATGGCCCGCGTTAACGCATCAGCTATCAGCAACTACACTCGCGGCTTCATCATATCTTATATGATCGGACGGTTGTTTAACTGCGCTTATTTAACCTCTCAACTCTATCAACAGCGGTTTGCAGAATCTGTGATTTGTAAATCTCCTTTTTTTATAACCAAAGAGTTAAACAAAGAAGAAATAACTCTATCTTATTCGAAAATTAAACTCTTCATCAACAAAACAACACTAACAACGCCGCCGCCGCGTCTGTACCATCCAAGAGCATGCAAATGCATTACCCGTCAACGTATGTGAGCTCCCTGCCTGCTCCGTCCAGCGCTAGAGAAGCAATTGTTAAAGCTAACGAGTACTCGCCTTCTAATCTCAAGAACGACAAACTAGCGGTAATTCTTATGAGAACTCCCATCGCAGAACAAGCGGTTGATGGCCCTGTAGCTGTATGGTTAGCTGTGAATGTCTCTACACTAACTTCAGAATATAAACTTTGCATGGGTATATGTACATCGATAGTACAAAGTGGGGTCCAAATCTTCATGGGGTGCATACAGATTATAAACTTAATTGAGATGAATGTGTGTCTGTGCACTACGGAGCGTCCAATTTCTATCTTTGTCGCGACAAACTACCTAAATTCGAGAATATAAATTAACATATTCCTACTTTCTCCTCTCTAATAATTTCTATACCTTCCCTCAGAAAAACTCAATTTTAGATTAACGCTTAGGAGACTGTTATGAAACGAAATCGTCAAATATCGGACCCCACTCTAGCTAGTGTTGATCATGAACAGATTCTGACTCTATCGGTGAATGTGTGTTCTTGTATATTTTATCATCCAATTATAATACAACTGAATGTCGTCTAACTCTATCGAGGTGAATGTGTGTTCTTGTCTTTCTGAGCGTCCTATTCTGATAATATAGGTTTGTTTTAGTGCAACTAATGTTTTTTTTTATTTCAGAGTGTACGATTCTAATAGGTGAATGTGTGTTCTTGTGTCAATTTACTAAAAATTAAGATGCGGGGGGTGGAGGGTCAGCGGGGGTGTACAGGCTATGGGGGGATTTTGACGACGACCTCCCCAGCGTTACCAGTGACGGTCCAACGCCACCTTAGTAGCGCATCTAGCGTGTAGCGAAGTGCCTTGAGAACACCTGGGAACATATAGGGTGACGAGCGCGACAGATTCTGCCTCCCGAATGGTCCAAATCGTCGACCGTCGTGACCGAAACCCATCCGTTAAAATAGTTCAGTTATCCCTACGCTCCAAATCGGGAGGAGGAAGCGTCGCATTCTGACTTTCAGTGGTAACTCACGATATCGGCGCGCTCGCGTCACGCATTTCATCCCTAACAGGTGCAGAATCGAGCGGTCCGGTCGCCCGGTTTGAGCCGTAAGTGGACTTTTTAGGGGGGGGGACACCTCATCGGGTCACTCCCGGCCAGTTAGCCGAGAGTTTCTCGGCTCGGGTGTTGGGAGGTGGGGTTCAACACGGTGGAGGGTGAGCAGCTAGCGAGCTGCAGTGGCTCACAGGGTCTCGGCTGACTTTACTCGTTGCTGGCAACGGTGAATTGACAAGTAGCGAAACAGTAGCAAACTTCGCTAGATCAAAATCGGACGGAGACCTCGACACATTTGACGATTCTTTTTTTTCAATTATGTCTTTCGGTGCTTCCGATTCTGACTTTGTAGTTGCTGGATGTGAAGTCTTTGGCTTCCAATTCTGACTTTATGAATGTAGTATAAACTCTAGCACGAACTAAATTCAGAATCGAAAACACATTCACCTCACATAAGGTCAGACGACATTCAAGATTCAGAATCGGAAGCTTCGGAAGACAAAGACATGCATTCACTTCAATCAAAGGTAGACGACATTCAGTTCGAACGTACATCTCCCTATGTAGATCCTAAATTATGGTTAACATAATACTAAAGTCAGAATCGGAAGCTTCGGAAGACAAAGACACACATTCACCTCACACAAGGTTAGACGACATTCAGTACGAACTAGATTCAGAATCGTAAGCTTCGGAAGACAAAGAAACCACATTCACCTCACATAAGGTTAGACGACATTCAATACGAACTAGATTCAGAATCGGAAGCTTCGGAAGACAAAGACACGCATTCACTGCAATCAAAGGTAGACGACATTCAGTTCTAACAATAAAGTCAGAATTGTAAGTCAGTGTGTTACTGGTTTACATACCTCATGTGTACATCTCTCTATGTAGATCCTAACTCCTTGTATTCGACTGTTATCTTCCGTGGGATACGATATGAACTTTGTTCGACGCGAAGAAGATATAACCGTAGCAGGACTCATCGAAACCAATAGGAGTCTCCTGCGAATAGCCAAAAGTATGAAGGATTTTATTAGCGAATATTTCATGAGAGTAGATCTATTTTGCACACCCTCTAAAATTGAGACAACAAAGGAAGGCGGACCGAGTCGTGAGCGCTGAGACTTAGGTGTGTTAAACATAATTAGCTATTTAACAGACGTGTGATTACTTGGCAATTCTTCTGTCAAGATACAGAAGGACGGTGTAATAATTTTTCAATCTAGTTAAAAGAATAATTATAATAACGATGAACGATTCGTCGATTTTGATATTGTTAATGGTCTTCGTAGCCATAAGCGTTACGTTAGTGGCTGTGTATCAGAATCGTTTGTTACATCGCGAACCCTTAATTGCAGAACAGGACGCAGACGTTAGTGAAATAGACGACGGATTGCTTTAGCAGCAGCACCGCAGGCAGCGATGGCTACTCTCTCTGACACCGTGAAGCAAAGAATTGAAGCCTTAGTTGACAAGAGGTTGGTTACACTTCAGAAAGAAATTCCGAATCAACCATTGACTTTGTACTTGTTATACGATTATTTGAAAAGATACATTGTTAGTAAAAATCTTGATACGTTTTATAACTTTTTGAATAAATCTATGTTGGCTTTCTCAGATCAAGTGTTCAATTCAGAATCTTTAAAAACTAAGATTAGTGAAGTCATTAAAGTCAACTTAACCGAAACTGTGAGGAATCAACTGGCACGTATCGTGTCGAATGTCAACGAAGATATTATATTTGATTTAACAGTCGATGTTAAACAATTAATCGATGATCATCAATTGCTCAGTGAGAGTAATATGAACACACTTCTTCTTCAAGAATCCTCTTTGCAGAACAAACGACTTCACAAACAAAACCGGTTAAGTCTATTAAATTTTTATTTCGATGATAATACGCAAACTACCTATGTTAACACAAACATACCTCAACAGCACGGAGCCTTCCCGATCCAATTAATTGATAATACTTTTTCAGAAAATGATATAGTGCCTAATGTCTTTTTGTATATTTGGATCGACAAAATATCTACTGGGGCCAATATAATTAATTTTAAAATTCGTTTTAAAAACACTGCAAACTTTAAAGTGTATGTTTCCATGTTTTCAACACGTAGTGACAACAGTGATGCAACATACATTTTTCCAGCCATCCATGAGCTTATGAGTGTAGCAGACAGTCAAGGCGAAGGCGTCTTTTTGGTTCAAGTTAATACAGAACAAACTCCTCAGGCTGTTCAATCGGTAGAATCAAAAACATTTTTCACCATGCTCGCCTACACTGAAGAAAACCTGTAAAAGTAAAATTAAAAAAAAAATAAGGTTGGAATAAATATAACATTGTATGAATGTCTTTTTATTAATTTGCAACCTACAGAGTTAGTTAGTTAACGTACCTTAGTACTGAAAAGATGATTCATATTATCATTTTGATCTCTGACGGTGTTTGAATATATTTTAAAGTTCGTAACTTGCGGTTGATCATTTTCCTGTTCTCTTCCAAAGTACAAAGTATTCGATATGGATTGAAGTAGCACAGGATTGTCGTTCAACAGTTTGATAACACCATGTCGTTTAATTTCGTTACTGGTCGTTAGAGTCATAGGTGCAATTCCATCGACGTTTCGACGTTGAGCGGCATCTATACTTTCGAAGCCTTGAACTATGGTATCAATCACCCTCTTCAGCTTGTCGCCACTTACATTATAAGCCTGTGATCTAAAGATCGATTCGCTATTAGTGATCAACTGATCCGCTTTGTTGAATCGTAAATTACCATGTTCGGGTAAAACCTTACCTTGTTTGTTCGGAAGAACAACCTGTTCTTCTAGGGATCTACGTAAGATATCAACGTCAATATTCCTCATGGAGTAGAGTCCGTTAAGACCGTCTTGAACACCACTTGAAATGGCTCCGAGCACCCCAAAGAATTCATATCGATGAGGAGAAACCAATGCATGAGTGGGGTCTCCCCCGTACCCTCTACTGATTAGGTCGCTACCTGCCACTACTCTCGCTACTTCGTCCCTGATAAAGTTCTGAGCCTTGTTGATGGTGTCGATGTGAGAGCGCAGGGTTTGCACCATGGAGGTGACGTTGCTTTGTTTTTGATTAGATGGATTATTAGAAAGAATATGTTTAAACACAGTTGCAGTTTTTCTAAATACTCCCAGGAGTTCCATTAGTTTATCCCAAGCTTCCTTTAGTGGTTTCAACTCTGAGTTTAGGAATTGATCACCCACCGCTCTCAAAGCACTCTCGCTGATGATACCTTCTCCGAATTTATCATTGTTATTACCGCCATTGTCGCTACTGCCTTGGACAACTCCTGCGGTTTTCTGACGCTTGAGCATCGCCATCAACTCACCCTCGCTTGTAATAGGGTAACCATTGATGGAAGCCGCACCCAGAGGATTTTTCATTATGAAATCGGGGAGCAGTCTACCTTGTAAGATTGTATTTCAATTCTGACGTACGTCGTACGTAACCCCACAAACCGTTCTCTTTTTCATTACAGAGAGAATTAGTACTGTAGTAAGGAAACATGTTAGCGAGGTTAGTGTGTCCCAGTTGAGCCACATCCATAGCGGAAGATAATTTGGCGTAAACTTCTTTGGAACCTTTCGAAAGAGTCTTGATGGCTTCTAGGGCCCATGTCGCTCCTGTAATACGACCTAGATGAGTACGTGTGCGGACATTCATGAGTCGGTGCTGACAAGCGGCCTGTTTACGATCCTGCTGAGACGTCATCTTAAGAAAATTTAACTGGTCTTTTTCAGTGGGTATACGAGCTCCATTTCGGTGAATGGTATCGGTCGTGCAATCTAATCTGTTGACGATCTTAGAATCACCCAAGACTCCAAAGTTAGTGAGATCGTTCAACAATAATTGATTACAAAGAACTTCACTCAACCAACTATTTCGAGGATTAATAGCAGAGTCTGTCCATTGAAGCCCTAATACACGAATCTTGATCCACACGGCCAAAATGGCCATGTCGCCTACACTCATAGCTCTGTCATTTTTTTGATCGTCTTGTATGAGTGTGAACACCAATCGCATGGGTGAGGCCATGAAATAATCCAATGTGTCCCTGCATAAGTCATGATCTGCTCCATCACCTAAGTTAGATGATGTTGCAACATCATCTTCACCGCCGCCGCGAACGTTCGCTGCATCATCTTCACCGCCGCTGCGAACGTTCGCTGCATCAGTAGTAGCAGCACGCTGCTCGCTTTTTTCTCCGTAACCCTCACCCACACCCACTTTCAGGTAATGCTCCACACTCTGCTCCTCCGAAATTTGGAGGTGAAGTTGTAAAACCACCACTTTTTGACTTTGTTCCAAACCCCGACTTATTATCCTGTGACATTATTGTTGTTGCTGTTCTTACAGGTTCGGATGATTCTTCTTGAAAATCCATAAGATCGTTAGTAGTTCCAGATTTAGTATCAGCCATGTTCAGAGTTCTGTTAAGAGACCAGAAGACAGAGAGGATATGATGACTCTGCTGTATCCGCGGCGGTTTAAATAGGATCTAGACTGCTGCTGGTGGCGGTGCCTAGCGGTGGTGACGTATTAGATGCTCAGAACATCGATACACGAGTGAATAACTTATATCCGTTGTGTCCAACTACAATTTTGTACATACCAATAGGTACATGCAATAAATTATTTATAAGTGGTTTGGAATCGTCACAGTAGATTGGTCCAGTTTCAATATAAGAAACAACCGTTGGATTATTAGTCACAAATTCACGCGTTTCGCGTTCTACAATCTTCCAGTTTATATTGTTGTGTATCTGCGGTTGAGGTACTACATTACAAATCTGAAAAGTGGCGAGTCTTTCACTTGCTAACAAAAAGTCAGCCACTGGAGCTAGATGTCCTTTGACGAGTTTATCTGACTTGAAAGCTTGGCGATAAGCACGTTTAAAGTCGTTGACTTTACCCAGTGCTTGACGACACGATCGCCAATTCGATGTACGAGTATACGTGTCATCAACATCTGTGTACGACACAGTGGGAAGGTGTCTTACCCATCGCGTTCTGTTTCTGAGTTGGTCCCAATTCACTGCCATAACATTGAAGCTTCAGGTGTGGAGCGGTGGAGATCCTGTAGTAGAAGGAAAATCTTCAGACCCGACCAAAAATTCACGCTTGTTGAGATTGGATGTACGTCACGGAGGTTCAGCCAGTGTTGTGCCAGACGGGAGACTATTGGCTGTCATTTACGATCAGAGGACGAACGTAGTGATGGCAACGAAATATTTAGATTTGAAATGGACAATAGACACAGTTAATATAATTGACAAACTAAAAAAGATCGACACGGAAGCTAACAGTCTTGAAGACAATGTATGGAACCGTTACTTGTTTGACAACAACAATTTACTCTTCCTTTGCGTTCAATTGCCTAAATATGAAGATTTCGGAAATGTATTGGATTCAGATCACCCGGAGGATTTTTAAACAATAGAAAGATTAAAGACACATCCAAGAATTATATTGAGGATACGACAAATACACCGCCGTCTTTATCCCCAATTGAGAGACCAAAGACACCAGGAGGATGTTTTTCAGAGGACACGGGATTCGAAGAACCGTTGAGTCCTTACGATATATTTGGTTTCATGCGCAGAGGTGTCGCTTCGTCAAGTGCAAGTGCAGATTATGATTCACCTTTCGCATCACGAACGACTTCTCCGCCATCGGTCAGGGAAACAAATAAGAAATCATCAACTACAAAAGAATTTCGCAGCAAACGACGACACCGCCGAGATTTAGAAGACGTCCAAGAAAAAAGAAGCTGGTCAACAAAAGATCAACAGAAAAGACCAAGACTCGAATCTGACAAAAAAGAAAATAGTGAAAGAAGAAGTAGTAGTAAACCAAGTGTAAGTAATCCCAAAACTGTTTTGAATGGAGATAAAGGTGTTTCTAAATCGTATCATAGAGATAGAATTATATCTCATGATGCACCGTTTAAAAAATTATCGCGTCGTAAATCCCAAAAACTTTGGCAGTTATTTAACGACGCCGAAAACCTGTAACTCCCAGGAAGGAAGCCTTCCTACCGTCATCTTCTCAATCAACACAACGACGACGTTTAACCCCCGATTACAGCATGTTTCTCGAGAAAAAAAATCTACTCTCTCCTATTCCTCCTTCCCCTCCTTCGTCACGTCCACTCGTCCCTAATCAGCAGGTAATATCACCGTCTGTTAGTAAAAATCTGTCTGTCCGTCAAAATATAATTTCTAAAATTTCAAGCAGACATATGCTTGTTAATGATAGTTCCAATAACAGTCTATTTTTTCTACCGTCGTGGGTTTGATCTCCGACATCATTTTCTTCAACACTCGTATGACTCTTACCGATAAACCATTGGGAGTGTTTCCCATAATCGTCAAAACAATGTTTTTTTGGAATTCTAGCAGGGACAGAAATTTGTTGTCGTCATAATTGATATCCATCAAAGATAGAGCCACGTTCTGTAATAACTGTTGGTCTTCAACACAGGCTGATGATTTGACTTCAGCGATTCTCCGAATGAATTTACCGTAGGAACCGATCATGTAAGATATGTTGTTTAATTTCTTTTCAATGTACGTTGTAATGCCTTGGCTATTAAGTATAAAATTATCTAGGCGAATTAGTTTGTCTTGCCACTCGCCCAAGATTTTGTTAGTTCTTATCTTGGTTTTAACGAGACGTCTGGTGAAAATCAGCGGTGTAAAATTGGTTTGGTTGTCGTTTCTCAGTTTTCCGTTTGACTTGATATCAAACCATGAGAATATGGAAGGTGGATGAGTATGGTTAAACAACAGACCCATGTTAGTATTGTTTATCATCGGTTTAACTTCTACATTAATTGTATCTCGTGAGAGTTTACTAATGTGAATGTAACCTTCCGAGAGTCGTATATCTTCATCCGTTAGATTTCCTACACCCTCTGTTGTTACAGATCCTGAACTCTTTAAAACCACTCTTGATTCTAAAATAGGAAATAGGAAATGAACGATTGACTTAACACTCTATTCCATAAGTTCAGCCATATTGTTAAGTGACACTTGCATGTTTCACAAAAACTTGTTCGTTAAATGTGACCGTAGTTCTGGTGATTGGGTAAAACGTATAATCTTGTTGAGTTGTGAGACTGTAGTTGGTCAGGGTTTCAATTAGCGACAGATCTGTGATGTGAATCGGGTTAGATGTCAGCGGTGATGGGAGTGGTATTGAGTATCCCAAGAAGTCTGATGTCTTAAAGTGAATCTTAACATCGTTCAATAAATGTGCGTTGTAAAAAGTAATTTCGTTGTTCAAGTTGATTAAGTCGTCATGCATGATACCAGGAGGAATATAACACGCTCCAATAGAAGTTGAAAATAAGGAATAGCTTGGAGGTGTTCCTAAATTTCGGACGAGCGTTAACGTCCTTTGCTCTTTAGGTTTTAAAATGAACATCGAAAGAGTAAAAGGGGTGATAGTGCATTCCTTCCATTCTATTGGAAACTTGTCTAAAAGGACACCGATGTAAGGTCGAGTTAATCTAGCATAACGAACACTTCTTCTACTAGCGTTGTAAATGTGAATTCTGTTATCTCCCTCCGAACAACACGGCCCGGCATACTCCGATCCTGGTAAGACCATCATTTCCTTATCGTTGACATTCGTTGAAAACGTACCACACATTACATAACGAGCATTAGTAAAAGTTTTTCTCTTAAAGCCTATTCGTCGAATATGTGTTTGAATCGTCGCTATACCGCCGTTGTCAGTTATCATCATCAACCGAGGTCTACCAACGCTCGTGTCGATTCTGTATAAGGGTAATTTCTCACTGACCAGAGTAGTAGAAGTACGAGAATGTGTTAAGGCAGGTACGTTCAATTTACTGCTCCTGTAGATTTCTATGTCGGTCACACGAATTTGAGCGTGCATGTTTATATTATCATCGACATAACGCTCTCCGTACTCCCTTTCGAATTCCTCGTCGGTTAGAAACGACGCCATACTGTGAAGAATTCAAAATAAAGCTTCGTCGAATAACAATTAAGAATTTAAACCTACACAAGCCATAAGCCAGCGGAGGGATATTGAATTAAACATGTCAACAAATAACAAGAACCAACTCTCCCAACCCAACAGATTGAGTGCTGGTGGTTTGATCTTACCTAATCGGTTTGTCGTCAATCCTCATCAAGGAGCTGGAGAATTGGTAGCATTTCGTTACGCTGGAGGCACAACTCCCCAACACTTAGTGTTCCCAGTAGGATCTTCTAAGATCAATTGGTTGACTCTACTCAGGGGTTCCATTCGTTTTGGACAGGCTCTAACTCGATCGAAAAATTTACCCAACGGTCCATTAGACCCTAGTATTCGATTGGACGCTCTAGAACTGAAACGTCTTCGTTTCTGGCGAAGTTTCGATTTTATCAGCGAATGTTGCAGATCGTCGGGAATGATTCGTTACGAACCTTTTGCTATTGGTTGCGGTCTGTACGACCGGGAAGCTTTAAACCTGCATCCTAAAAGTGTTCACGAACGTAGTATCTTGTACTTGGGTGATCATTTTTCGCGTAACAACACGCTATTAAGTGACATGGTCCACACCCGGGATTTATGGCTCCTACCTGACGCTGTGTATCAGAATCGAAACGACATTATCCGTCGGGTACTGGAAGCAGAAGAGAAGAGCGCTGCTTTGGATTGGGAAGACGCATTACAGCACAACCGAACGAGATTTGAAGGAGACGAATTGGACGCCTCGTCGATTATTGAATCGTCCGTGTTAAATTATCGAAGAGAGGGAGTCGGTAGGTTAAGAAAGAACCGACTGATAGAATTCGCCAATAACGTTCTCACTAAAGAACAGAGAGACAGTCTCTGTGCAACTTTCGTACATCCCAACGAAGGAACATCTCAATCTTTCATTGACGCCTTAATCATTTCTCCCTGTAGAACTGGAGTGTATGAAATGTTGCATTCGTTATTAAAGATTATTAATTTTAGCATTTTGAACACGATTGGTTATGATGCTCATCGCATCATGATGTTCAAAATATTCGTACCGGCTTTACTGGCCGTATTCCTAAGTAACGGGGGTTTAGGAGACGTGTTCGAGAACGGTGCTTTTCAACTCAAGTTGTTTCACGACCAATCTGGAAAGACGACCATTGGCAGCATACTTGAACGCAGCGCCATGCGCGCTGATGCAAACAGGCAATCCAAGAACTATGCCAAGTACGATTCAGCTACGTTAAACGGTGAGTTGACAGAGTCATCCGCTGATCTCCCGCTGGCTATTAACATTGGAGTGAGTCTAAAGAAATGTGAATACGAAAAAAAGATTTTGAACATGGTTAATGACAACATCATTAAAATAGCATTGAGTAAAGAAAAGTGGCATTACAACAAAGACGAGCTAGGAGAATATTGAAACGCAGAAAGTTGTCATCTGACACCGACTCAAAATGTTACCACTCTAAAAGACCCGAACGAACGTTAGTAACGAATTAGAGGAAATCGAAGATGAGATGGACGAAGAAGAGTATAATGAAGATTGTACTAATGCAGAAGATATAGAAGAGGAAGATCAACCAGATTGCTGTAGTAGTAGAGATGTCGAGGAGGGATGGATATCTGAGAGGAAGAGATGTTCGGATCCATCAAAGATTTGTGGTTGTGTAATAGTGGTATTCATCCTATCGATCAAGCCGAACTCTTTAAAAATTTTACTTTCAGAAATTATAACAAGTTATGGTTGCTCATGTTTGCAAGGGCTATTGAAGTATTTCGAAAATGGTGTGTTCTGACACCTTCTTCTGTTGATCAGTCCTTCTTTTCTGTTAAGTTTAATCATACTGTGTCACAGATTCACGACTACAATGCTCCAACTATGGTTCACCATGCTAAATTTGTTTCTTCGGGTTACAATTAATATTGAAAATATTATCATAGTTCAACACGGTTTCTTCGGGAATGTAGTCACCCAACATAGAGTCGTAAACAATCTTCGATGCATTGTATACTTCAGGTTTGTAACTTTCCAAAGCTGCTGCATCCGATGTATTAAAAAACTGCACAAATTCAGATTGCATTCCAAGATAAAATTGGAGAGTTAATCTGCAAACGTTAGCCTTTACCATTGAAAAGACACTAGGACAGAGCAACAACACATCGATATTCCATCCCTTCGATTTTAAAAAGTTCTTATACAGAATGTAAAACAAATACAGAGTCGAAAAGGTTGCATTCTCGTTAGTGTGGAAACTCTTATTTAAATTTAATTTGATTTGAGATAAATAATCATACATCAATATTGCATTAGTGGTAAAAAATTTTGTAGTATCCTTTCCAAAGAAGAGATCGAGTACATTGTTTGGTTCAAGCGTTTCTAACCGATACATCGGATTGGTGATAATTTCATCACCAAGAGAGATTTGGGTGTCTTCAGATATCCAGATAGAGGATGGATCTGATGGACCATAAGCAGGCCCGAGCTCAGAACTATAAGACTCATTGATGACACCAGCTGTTGAGTACTGTACAGATTGGGCAATTAAAATACACGAGAATGTGCCTGCAGATCCAGTGCTATAGTGTAGAGAATATTCACACGATTCCTGAGTATTGAGTACAGCCGACGTGTACTGATTACTATTACCTTCCACAGTCAAATACATGAACCTGTAAGCTGGTGTGTCAACGACTGTCGGACACAGAGGTACACCCGCCTGCTGATCCTCGAGATAATCAGATTGCACTAGCAATGTAATGAAAAGTATAGCATTGGTGGAGTTAATAGTGATTAACTTATAAACTCCACCACCTAGTGACTGCACACGCACGTCCAATCGAGCAGTATTTTTAATATCATACATTGACAAGTCATCTTCTAATCTTCTCATACTGATAGGTATGTTTCCATGATGGTCAGTTGCTACTACGTTAGTTAATTCCTTCGACCAAGTTAGACACACTTTACCATATCGGTTAGGATAATAATTGCTTTCTAGACCTTTTGGTCCACGCAAACCGATTTCACCTTGAGGACCTGTAAAACCCATCACTCCCTGAGGCCCTTGTGGTCCATTCAAACCCCGTTCTCCTGGGTCTCCTTAAGACCTTGTGGACCTTGTGGACCTTGTGGCCGGTCATTACTTGCAAGGAACGTTCAGCCCTCCCACCCTCAAAGAGGAAACGGGTAAGACACTCGGCTACCCTTGCACTGGCGCCTTGTCCCAATACATGACGTTGATGGTACCAAAACCCACTGGCGTCCAATCGCACTCGCACGTAACCCGCGAAGAAATCTTAGGCTATGTCGAATTAGTTTTGCAAAATAAACACAACCTCATCGATTACTTTTCGTCTCTAGGAAAACAAGAGACGTGCAACTGTACTTGTGATGTGTTCTGTCCTGTCTTGCACGCCAACGGCAGAGACGGACCTGTCGCAGCTGTACCCAGTCGCGGAAATAGACACAGTCAATTTCTGCTCATGTCCACTCTACCTAAGAATGATCTCAGTTTGACATACACTCTCTTGAAGTTACAGGCTGGTGACTTACATGTTATGAACAGCATTGGGCGTACCGACCGTCAAGGGTCTCGGATCAACCTCGATCATCTCAACATCAACACGGGCTGGGACCTCAACACGAAGGTTCCGTTCACGGCTAATGTGTGGTCCGCCAAAAGCAGTAACGTGGCATTCACTCCTTATTCGTGTCGACTTCTCAACAGACCTGCTAATTATCTCAACGACGAGAAATTATGGAAGCCCACGAGATTCAATAGGTCCGCAAAGACCATGGGTGCACACAACGGGCACGCTGCAGACATACCTCCTAAATCAGTCTATAACAAAAATAGCATCAATGATATTTACAATCCATCTCTAGGAGACAATCTTGTCGACCAGATTCACAATAAGGCGGTTATGGATGGTCAAGACGGTTCGGTTTCTCGTCGACTAATCGATATGATGGAGAACGCAACAGGCACGTCTCCTTCGACTCTGAACGTTGGGATGTTCAATCCACATGTCGAAGGCAGTAGAGACGTGATTTCCTGCTTTGCCACATCCATATTCACTCATAGACTCTCCACTTACACCGTCCCTCAAAAAGAAGGGTTGGGAAGTGTTCCAGATTCACCCTTATGAACATTCCTGTAGAACCACTCAAAAATCCAACCATCGACTTGAAATCCGGACGAGTTTCATGGTCAATTCCATCTAGCAGTCATTCTCACATAATTTGTAAGCCGCAGCCGCAGATACTCTCACACTCACATGTCTACGAATTGCCCCGTCACCCACCCCCACCTGTTTTATTCAACAATGTAACCCTTGAAGAAGAGGATGAGGAGAATAAAGAGGAGGATCATTACATGTCCATGAATAATTACATTAGCAGTTCTGCACCCAATGCTTCATCATCATGCATTACACCACCGCCTCTTCCTGAACGCAATATGACCATGTAAAGAGTGGAGGCGATTCATGTGTAACCACAATTCAAACCCAAACCAAAACATAGTTCAAAATGAAACAAAGCCAAAGCATAGTTTAAATAATATTAAGAGATAGATATAGATTTTTTATTATTATAAATTAAATACACAATTTGTTAATGAATTTTTTTTTACCCTTCAATATCTGAAGCTTCGGAAGACTAAAACACACATTCACTTTGATCCCTTAAGGCGAATGTGTGTTTTTGAGTTATGATGCATCCAATTCTTAATTGGAGTGTGAACAGAATCTGAAGCTTCGGAAGACTAAAACACACATTCACTTTGATCCCTTAAGGCGAATGTGTGTTTTTCAGTTATAATGCATCCAATTCTTAATTGGAGTGTGAACAGAATCTGAAGCTCCGGAAGACTAAAACACACATTCACTTTGATCCCTTAAGGCGAATGTGTGTTTTTCTGTTATGTTGCATCCAATTCTTAATTGGAGTGTTAACAGAATCTGAAGCTCCGGAAGACTAAAACACACATTCACTTCGATCCCTTAAGGCAAATGTGTGTTTTTCTGTTATGTTGCATCCAATTCTTAATTGGAGTGTTAACAGAATCTGAAGCTCCAGAAGACTAAAACACACATTCACTTCGGTTAAGGTTAGATGACATTTGAATGTTGTCTAAACTCTATCGAAGTGAATGTTAGTATTAGTATTACTGAGCGTCTGATTATGTGATATACTGTAACTGGTGTCTTCCCCATGGGACTTTTCTTTTTGTCTTTCTTTGCGTCCCATTTAATGCAACTGAATGTCATCTAAACTCTATCGAAGTGAATGTGTGTTTTTGTTTTTCGAAGCGTCCAATTCTTATACATTTATCAAGGTGAATGTGTATATTTGTATGACGCATCTTAATAAACTTATATTCACATGTAGAGTAAATATTTAACTTTGAGAATACCAACTCTGAAAATATCAGAAGCAAAAAGGTTGGGTCCAATATTTTACATCTCCATGCAAGACAACTTCAATGGCTTATGCTTTAATTTAACAATATGTGAATGAGGGATACACTATATATTCACATGTAAAGTAAATATTTAACTTTGAGAATACCAACTCTGAAAATATCAGAAGCAAAAAGGTTGGGTCCAATATTTTACATCTCCATGCAAGACAACTTCAATGGCTTATGCTTTAATTTAACAATATGTGAATGAGGGATACACTAACTTCAGAATATAAACTTTGCATGGGTATATGTACATCGATAGTACAAAGTGGGGTCCAAATCTTCATGGGGGTGCATACAGATTATAAACTTAATTGAGATGAATGTGTGTCTGCACTACGGAGCGTCCAATTTCTATCTTTGTCGCGACAAACTACCTAAATTCGAGAATATAACTTTACAGATTCCTACTTTCTCCCTCTCTAATAATTTCTAAACCTTCCCCTCAGAAAAACTCAATTTTTAGATTAACGCTTAGGAGACTGTTATGAAACGAAATCGTCAAATATCGGACCCCACTCTAGCTAGTGTTGATCATGAACAGATTCTGACTCTATCGGTGAATGTGTGTCGAGGGTGATAATCACCTGCAAAAAACGAGGGTGTTAATTCCACATATGGAAATGACGGGTGTTAATTGCACATATCATATAGTAGTGACGTAACAATACTGTGACGTAGTCTCTAAATTATCTGCAAAAATAGTAGTGATGTAACAATACTGTGACGTAGTCTAGCAATAACACGAGGGTGATAATCACCTGTAACAATACTGTGACGTAGTCACGAGGGTGATAATCACCTGCAAAAATAGTAGTGACGTAACAATACTGTGACGTAGTCTAACAATAACACGAGGGTGATAATCACCTGTAAAAAAACACGAGGGTGATAATTGCACATGTAGTAGTGACGTAACAATACTGTGACGTAGTCTCTAACAATAACGAGGGTGATAATCACCTGTAACAATACTGTGACGTAGTCACGAGGGTGATATTCACCTGCAAAAATAGTAGTGACGTAACAATACTGTGACGTAGTCTAACAATAACACGAGGGTGATAATCACCTGTAAAAACACGAGGGTGATAATTGCACATGTAGTAGTGACGTAACAATACTGTGACGTAGTCTATAACAATAACGAGGGTGATAATCACCTGCAAAAATAGTAGTGACGTAACAATACTGTGACGTAGTCACAAGGGTGATAATCACCTGCAAAAACACGAGGGTATAAATTGCACTAACAATCAATACTGTGACGTATTCTCTAACACGAGGGTGATAATCGCACACATGTAGTGACGTAAGCAATACCTCCTATCGATACATACTGTGACGTAGTCGTAGTTTGGCATATCACGCACTTGTTAATGACGTAAGCGTGGTTATCCAATTTTGGCATGTAATAAAGGTATGCCAAATCAAGCTAAATTTGGACATTGTTGGATTCGGCACGATTGATTGAGATGACGTAAATCGTAAGGAGTGTTATGCTCATGCTAAAAATGGCAGGAAGCATTGCGTGATTTTTAGTCTTGTTGTTATTTTTCCGATCAATTGATAATAAGGGATGGTTGTTAACACATGCCAAATTTGGATATTGTTGTTGACAAGGTTAATAATGACACCAATGACGTAAGCAATAGCGCTGATTGCACATAACACTTACCTCGAAGTCCGCATGACCTTTGGTGACGTAAGCTGCCAGGGGCGTTGACCACACTTACTTACTATAAACACGTCATTATTGCGTGTTGATTGCCAATTTTTTTTTGCATGTCTTTGGCACTGTTTTTTTTTTTTGCCATGTTTTGTTTGTATCGACTCGTATTTGGGAAAATCAGTAGCCATGTGTAATAACATTGGTTTATTGATTAAACTTTATAAACACCGATATTTACAAGACATGAATTTCCTATAAACAATACACAATCAGCAACACCTATTTAGCACTTATAAGTGCAGTTCTCATACAGATTGATCTTCAATTTATGCGACTGGTTAGTCAACGATGACATCATTTCCATGGGCTGTGATTCATTCATGAAGCCTGGTGACACAATGTGGATATACCCATCGTCGTTCCACATCGTTAATCTCTCACCATCGATGGCCACATTTGGCAACACTATCCTGGTTCTCTTGGCATCAGGCAAGTCGTCAGTATCCTCATTATGACGCTTGGTATTCGCCTTCTTATTACCAGGAACTGCAACCAATTTGCGGGTGATGAGGACACTCGTCTTAACACGCCATAGCTGATTTTCAGTCGTCTCCTCTTCAACGATGGTAACAAGCTCATTACCGATTGGAATCGACTCCTCCTCCTTCACTGGAACCGACTCCTCCTCTGGAACTGGAACCGACTCCTCCTCTGGAACTGGAACCATCTCCTCCTCTGGAACTGGAACCGACTCCTCCTCTGGAACATCCTCCTCCTCCTCCTCCTCTTCACCAGGTGCGTAGACTGGAATGTCCACCTCATTATCCTCCTCCTCCTCCTCCTCCTCCTCGTTGTTGTTGTCGTCTTCTTCGTCATCCTGTTCCTCCTCTTCCTCTTCGTTATCGTCATCCTCTTCCTCTTCGTTATCGTCCTCGTCGTCGTCATCGTCATCCTCCTCCTCCTCCTCCTCGTTGACTACGTCATCGTCTTCAACCGGACTGTACAAGGGTACCCATCCTCATCGACATTTTCACTGATAACGACTGGATCATACCTGTTATCGATGAACTTGAAGACACCAGGTGAAACCTCTTCTTTGAATGCAGCTGCTTTGTTATTGATGACGTGTGAATCCATGATGTTCATGTCATCGTCCAACAGTGCGAATTCCCTGATGACGAAGGGATGGTGTTGTCTGAAGATCAATGTGGTCCTGCCATGTTGCAATTCGCGGTGGGTGAAGGGCTTTGAGCACACCACACAATCATACTTGTGATAGTAGTCCATGTGCGTGGATGCAAAATCGGTGATTCAAATGACCACAAGCTGATTGGAAGACACGTTGACCTTCCTTGAATGCAGCATCGCAAGTCACGCATGTCATTCTGTCTGTTGACTTGACCTTGTAATTTGGCATGACACGGGTGTGATCAATCAATTTTTGCACCATTGCATTACACTTCATGTTGAGATGAATGCCAAATAATTGATATGACGAACAGCACGATGTCAGTAGTCCCGCGCAGCGTTGTCTTCCTTTAGTGGGCAGCGAGATCTTGTAAGCCTAACAGGTGGTTTCTATGACCTTATCCATAATCCGTGATTGAACCCGAGCGTAATTGGACACGTCACATATAAATGGCTATATGGTTAACGGTAATTAAACACATACTCAAGCGATAACTCTAACTACACCACCGTAACGATGAATGAAACCGTATCCACTGAGGAGTACAACTTGGACAGACGCGAACGCCGCGAAGGTGTAGTGTTCAAGGGCAAAGAACACAGAGATTATGTCCTCTCGTTGCCTAATCATGGATCGTGCTACACCCAACACCCCATCGATGTTGAGGCATACGCTCAGTCGGATCTCGTGAATCGATGCAATATCATTCTCGATGGGATTCAGGTCACGGAAAGAATAAAGATCAGATAGATCTATTGAGAAAAACCTGACTCTATTAATGTACAATGAAGTTAATCCTCTCCAAGTCGCGACTGAGTGCAATATCGTCTTGGATAATGTGCAATTCACAACAGAATACGACAAAGAACAGATAGCAAATTTGAGAGACTGTTTCACCGAATTGATATACCAGCCCTGTGGAAACAGCATCTAAAATCACCACCAAGAACCACGTCATTATGAATTTGTTTTAAGGTTCGTGACAGGCATGCGTCTCCGAAGGTTCACAAGGCAGAATGAATACTGTTATCAAATCTGATGATTTATCTTGGACAACTGTCGATAGCGATCCAGAAGACGATGATGAGAGAGTCAGCATCAGTGGTGGTGAACCAATAGCGATCGGCTTAACATTCAAAACAAGTGATAGTAAAATTTGGTCTGAATGTGTGTCTTTGTCTTACGAAGTGTTCAATTCTGATTTTGTAAGTCTAATGTTTGAGTTAAAGTCTTACTGCTACAAATTCAGAATTGGACACTCCGTAAGACAAAACACACATTCACTTCAATAGAGTTAAGTCGACATTGAGTTGAGTCTGCGTGTCACCTGTAGCGGTTAACATTTAAAAAAATATTATTAACTTTCTCTCATCTTTATTACGCATGTGAGAGATTATACGTAACTTTGAATCTCTGGTGGTTGTACTCTCTTGAATGTCGACTAAACTCTATTGAGGTGAATGTGTGTCTTTGTCTTACGGAGTGTGCAATTCTGATTTTGTAAGTCTAATGTTTGAATTAAAGTCTAACTGCTACAAATTCAGAATTGGACACTCCAAGACAAAACACACATTCACTTCAATAGAGTTAAGTCGACATTTAGTGTGTGCTCGCATTGAGTTGAGTCTGCGTGTCGAAGAGACAACAGCGGCGGTGGCGTCTGTCATTTCATTGGTAGGTGTGTAGTAGTCGTGTTTGTGTGCGTGTGTGTCTTAGCCTTGTATGTGCGGGTGTGTGTTTGTATCATCAACAAGATTATAAATACTTAACTGCGTCTCTACCTTAACAGGCAACCATCATTCATCATTGGAGAAAGAGATAGTTTGGAGCAAGCTAGTCTTCAAACAGTCTACAATCAAAATGACGACGATTCCACACATCAGCCATGCGGATTATATGGAACGTCTCCACACAAAATACATAGCTTATGTGGGTGCTCATACCCACATCGTGGATCGAGTCAAGTTAATTTTGAACACTGTCAGACATCCACCCACATTCCTCTCTTCTATTCCTTGTCTTCGAAATTTAAGATCGTCGACGAGAAATTTATTTTCCAACAAGTTGAAACACTTCACTAGAAATTTTAGGTTACCTGACGATGTGCAATTATTGTTGTATGTTCTAAGTGTCTTGCATCATGAAATACAGACTGTACATGATGTTAGTCAAGAGCGCGGCAATCAATGTATTGATTTCATGAGAGAATTGGGTTACCGACAAAGACGTTTGCCTTCCATTCTATTGGAAACTTGTCTAAAAGGACACCGATGTAAGGTCGAGTTAATCTAGCATAACGAACACTTCTTCTACTAGCGTTGTAAATGTGAATTCTGTTATCTCCCTCCGAACAACACGGCCCGGCATACTCCGATCCTGGTAAGACCATCATTTCCTTATCGTTGACATTCGTTGAAAACGTACCACACATTACATAACGAGCATTAGTAAAGTTTTCTCTTAAAGCCTATTCGTCGAATATGTGTTTGAATCGTCGATAAGATCGCAGGTGTCAGCGTTACGGTTTCACGGGTGCGCATTTCTTTATTCATCGAGACTATGTTTTTCCAATTATAAAATTTAACGATCATTTTTTTTGTTGTCGTAACCATGAGTGTGAATACTATAGTCTTTCGACAAAGAACTGTCACTATCCGTGTTTGCAAAACTCGGTCTGTCTGCGAACCCTACCTTAGTCCAAGTATTGAACCGATCATCTTTATTGACGAGAACCTGTAATATATCATTTTGGCAATCTCTGAACAAGTTACGAGAGCACGTTATCCAGATAAAGAAAGGGTTCCCGTAAACATTCCGCCTTGACGTATGTGTTAACACATCCATATGTGAATCAATGGCTAGTTGTTTAATGCTCGACTCGGCCAACACGACACTGATGATAAAAGCAGCCATTTCCCTGGTCTTGCCAATACCTGTTCCATCGCCAATGACAAAACCCCCTCCATAATTGTTCACTCGTATCTCTTCACGAATTCTCGAGTCATATGTTGCGTTTAACAGAGTTTCAACACTCAAAGAAGGACTCCAACAAGCATGTTTGTAGTATTGAATTAAAGCTAATCGTACGGCGTGTACTTGTACTTGGTTAATCGAAAAGGTCGTGGTAAACTCTTAGGGTACAGGTTACATGCCACTTCTTGACACAAGCGCACCGATGTTAAAGCTTCGCTTTGATAAATTTTAAACGATGGGGTTGGAAACTTAATACAATTTGTTTCACCGTCGTCATCAAATAACTTTGATAATAATAATTTTGTGTTTGTATTCTTTTCTATATTTTTCTAACTCACATGTTTTAAAATAAAACTCAGGCACTACTAAAGTTAAAGTTTATTAAATAGAGAAAAGTTTACATGTAGACTGGAACCCTCGTTCGCCATGGTATAGATATTCAACTGCAACCAACTGCTGTCAACTGTAATTGAATAAAATGATATTAGTTATGGTCGTTGCTGGCAACCACTTCCCTTCTCCTCCTCTTGTAGTGATATGGGGGGGGTTCTTCTGGGCTCTGGACCACATCTCTACACTTCCATTTAGAACTCGAGGAAGGAAGGAAGTGTAACCGTTCCCGAACTCTAGAAATGAATAACGAAAAATATATTACAGACGGTATTAAAAAACTATACGAGTATTTCGAAACATCCAATAAAAATATATTGGAACGAACTCTTCGTTGCTGGGTGGACGCACACCACCCATCACATGAACTCTATTGTTGAATACAGGTATGGAGTCGAACGAAGGTGCGACCTGGTACGTCGTGTGGAGGTTCTCGAGGTGCAACGCTAGCACCATACGGAACTCGGACAAAATATCATCCAACGCGATGGACATGAAACGTATACTCGATCGCAAGGCGTGAGACAGCTTCAATGCAAAATCCCAATGAACGGGTTTGTTCATCTGAATTTCGTCTATTGACTGCATTTCGAGTTTGGAGAGACTCGTGTCTGCAAACTGATCGTGTTCTAGTGTGCGTTCGAACTGTTGCAGATGTGCCTGGTAGACACTCTTGACATACAGGCAACTTTTCTTCAAACCATCTTCAACTCCTTGTTTCAATTCATCTATCAAGGATAAGACTAATTGTTGTTCGTTCGAGAAAACTAATTGTTGTTCGTTAGACATCGTAACGGACAGGATGACACTCTGTATTTGTTTAATATAAAAAAAAAGGTGAAAAAATAAGGTCTTTGATATCGCGGTATAGAACATAAATCACAATTTGTGAAATTAAAAATATCAAAACGTATTCAATCTAGACACAGATAAGAAAGACTGGAGTTAAATATTTCAAATTTAGTATTAAAACAGACTGGTTTGATCCAATATTTCAAATTTAGGACTGGGGTCCAATATTGTATTGTTGTTGTTGTTAGTGTTATCCTTTTGTCTTTATAACAGAAAGACTGGGGTCCAATATTGTATCGTTACTAAGTATGTGCCATGTTACAATCCCCATGCAGCAGGGAAAGCGGGTAGCGTCCAATTCTGATTCTGGTATATCCGAAACGGACACATCGACATTGGATCTTGAGTCTTTTCTCTTTTCTTAGATGAAAATGGTAGCTTAGGATAATTCAACCTTTTGTCTATACAACAGAAAGACTGGGGTCCAATATTGTATCGTTGCTAGGTACTGTGTGCCATATAGCGTCCAATTCTGACTTTGGCTTGCACTTTGAATCTTCTTTCTCATTTAACTTTTCTTAGATGAAAATAGCTATATTTCTTTGGTTTTGAAGTGTTTAAAAATTCGATACTTCAAAAAATTTATCAAATTCACACTGCTCAAAAAATATAGTTCAGGTTAAATAAATTATAAATATAATGTATCTGATTCGGATGTGTAGAATCGGACGCTCAGTAAGGCAAAGACATATATTCACCTCAATGAAGTTTAGACGACATTCAGACATCAGAATTGGACGCAATATAGTACAAAGTCACACATTCACCTCAATGGAGTTGAGACGACATTCAATGAAACTCTAAACTCTGTTAAGGTGAATGTGTGTGTTTGACTTATTGAGCGTCCGATTCTGATGTCTAATAAAGTTAGAATTGGACGCTACATAGTACAAAGTCACACATTCACCTCAATGGAGTTGAGACGACATTCAATGAGACTCTAAACTCTGTTAAGGTGAATGTGTGTGTTTGACTTACTGAGCGTCCGATTCTGATATCTATCAAAGTTAGAATTGGACGCTACATAGTACAAAGTCACACATTCACCTCAATGGAGTTGAGACGACATTCAATGAGAATCTAAACTCTGTTAAGGTGAATGTGTGTGTTTGACTTACTGAGCGTCCGATTCTGATGTCTATCAAAGTTAGAATTGGACGCTACATAGTACAAAGTCACACATTCACCTCAATGGAGTTGAGACGACATTCAATGAGACTCATTCACCTCAATGGAGTTGAGACGACATTCAATGAGAATCTAAACTCTGTTAAGGTGAATGTGTGTTTGACTTACTGAGCGTCCGATTCTGATGTCTATCAAAGTTAGAATTGGACGCTACATAGTACAAAGTCACACATTCACCTCAATGGAGTTGAGACGACATTCTAAACTCTGTTAAGGTGAATGTGTGTATTTGACTTACTGAGCGTCCGATTCTGATATCTATCAAAGTTAGAATTGGACGCTACATAGTACAAAGTCACACATTCACCTCAATGGAGTTGAGACGACATTCAATGAGAATCTAAACTCCATTAAGGTGAATGTGTGTTTGTCTGTTGTGATGCATCAAATTCTTAATACGAGTGTTAACAGAATCGGATGCTCTGGAAGACTAAAACACACATTCACCTCGGTTAAGTTAGATGACATTTGAATGTCGTCTAAACTCCATTAAGGTGAATGTGTGTTTGTCTGTTGTGATGCATCCAATTCTTAATACGAGTGTTAACAGAATCGGAAGCTCTGGAAGACTAAAACACACATTCACCTCGGTTAAGGTTAGATGACATTTGAATGTCGTCTAAACTCCATTAAGGTGAATGTGTGTTTGTCTGTTGTGATGCATCCAATTCTTAATACGAGTGTTAACAGAATCGGAAGCTCTGGAAGACTAAAACACACATTCACCTCGGTTAAGGTTAGATGACATTTGAATGTCGTCTAAACTCCATTAAGGTGAATGTGTGTTTGTCTGTTGTGATGCATCCAATTCTTAATACGAGTATTAACAGAATCGGAAGCTCTGGAAGACTAAATCTCGGTTAAGGTTAGATGACATTTGAATGTCGTCTAAACTCCATTAAGGTGAATGTGTGTTTGTCTGTTGTGATGCATCCAATTCTTAATTTGAGTGTTAAGCAACTATTACATACTATGTAACAGTATTGTCAAAATCGGAAGCTCCGGAAGACTAAAACACACATTCACTTCGATTCCTTAAGGCTAATGTGTGTTTTTCTGTTGTGATGCATCCAATTCTTAATTGGAGTGTTAACAGAATCAGAAGCTCCGAAAGATTAATACACACATTCACCTCGATCGAGGTTAGATGACATTTGCACTCTTGTACTTTGTGAGTCCTGGTGAATGTTATTTAAGTTTTTGTCTTGTGAACTTACACTATCGTCTTAACTCTATTGAGGTGAATGTGTGTTTTATCTTAGGAAGCTTACAATGTATAACTCAATCAGTGTTACTCATTTCGGGTGTTTAAAACCAAAGCTAAGTCTACATTTTTATTGTTAACCTTTTTTTTTAAATGTACAAAATAATGTCTTACTCTTTCAAGTGCACTTGGTTATACATGACTTCCATTAATAACCAAATGTAATAAGAAAGTCACCAAGTTAGATTTAACAGCAGCAAGCATAGTGTCAAGTGTGTCTGCATCCTTGCAACGAATTCCGATTTTCTGCACTGTCAATGTAGCGCTAGTTATATCAGACGTCGTCTCGTTGATTGCTTTCCGGTCAAACGACGGAATGGTTACGGTGTGTGTCGTTACTTGCTTGTGATTTGTGTGAGTCGTTTTAAATGTGGATGTCGGACCTGTGTGAAGCACGACATGATGTGCTGACAAGTGTTCAGCGTCCTTGTCCGCTGCAACCACAAAAGCCGACACGTCACTAACGTTTGAATCGTCTCTCGAGAAACCGTAACACACGTTGGTGTTACCTATGCCGAAGACAAAATTTAATTTAATCGTTGGACAACCTTGTTTTTTCATCCTGGATAAGATTTGATTTTCAACATCACTAGCTTTTAAACTCCTAAGGATGTTGCGGTCTGATCGTTGACCGGCTTCAACCTGAGCTAAGATGGACATAACCGCTGATACTAACACAGCACCTGAATACTGATCGAAATCGTAATACACTTGAAAGCAGAATCATTACATAAATTAAAAAGCAAGCAGTCAACGCTCTTAAGAGAAGTGGAACTCTTGTGTGACAAATATGAGAAAAACCGACACTATGTGAAAACGGACAACAACGCTAGTGTTAGCGTGGACTATAGAGAAGAGTACATATTACGCGTCAAATTGGGTGTTTATTTCATACCTACTTTGGGTAAGGTGTACAAGTTCCTAGACAGTGCAGATAAATTCATCGAATACCTGACAGAGGTAAGCGTCGGATTGCGGTTGAAAGAATGCATACAGAGCGTTGTTGGTGTCGAACGTGTCTGTCCTGAGCATTTCTGTTACGAGTTGCAATATGTGGGACCGGGATTGGATGTGGTGCTCCAAGCAGATGAGAGTATTATTCTAGACACTAGATATCGAGAAATGTGTGTATACAACATGGTGATGTTAAAACATTGTATAGCTGTTGAGGATCAACATCTTTATGATGGATTGTGGTCTTTAGAAAACACCTGTGATTTAGCATGTGTTGATAAGAGATACTACGTCACCATTAGTAGTACGGTGTGTGTGTGTGTGTGTGGGTGTGTGGCCCTGCTAAACTGGGTCCAGATTTACCTGATATATGTGCAGTTTATATACAGTGTTGAAATTATTGCGGAACTAAACCGGGGTGTGTGTGTGGGTGTGGTTGTGTGGGTGGTCGTGGAGGCGGCGGCTTAGTAGTAGTAGTAGTAGGAGGCTTAAGGCGGGTGTGAGTGAGTGAGTCACCACCTAAACCACCACCTACACAGCTGTCACAACCACCCTCTCCCCATTCTCGTGGCAAAATTAATTTCGGACGGATTACGAATCACTATATGTCATGACCCCCCTGCAGATCTGGACCCCACTTGGAAAACAAGAGGGAGGGGTGGGTGGGTGGTAGGGTGGCTCAAACTAGGAGGAGGAGGGAGGGAGGCTACAGATTAGCAGCAGTGGGGTGGGGTGTTGTGGACAAGTTAAAGAACTACGATTATAATATCCGTCTGCGTTATTTTCACTTCAGTTGTCAACCATTTTAGAATTTAGAATCAACCCTTCTAGAACTTGGAAATGAAAGTATCAGACAAATTTGTAATTCTCCTTATGTTACAATTCTTCATGTGTCTACTAATAAGAAGAGGACCAGTCTTGTTGATTTCCATCAGTTTGTTAAGGTTAATTTACCTGCCTCCTTAAAATTATATTTTTCTGTCAGCACTAGAAATCATATTTTTAGTTTCATTAATAAAAGTTTTATCATTTCTTCGAATGTGTTCCATTGTGACATATTTCCATCCAATAGGGTACTTCCTGTGTTAGGTAAGAACGGAATAAATGAAGTTTTATTTGGATGTAATTGTGATAACGGGATACAAGGATAATAAAAAGGAAGGAATATTGGTTATATATACAAAAAATAAATCAATGATTTTATTATTCTATAAAATAGGGATGGGGGTTCACTTTGTACACTCTTGATGAGTTTCATCCAAGGTGGAAAGTAGTAAATGCCCATTTTATTAGGTATCTTCATCTTAATAAATCTAAAACCTAAAAATTCGGTGGTTATATTTGTACTCATGTTTTCTAATAGAAAACATGTCCACAACAACACCAAGAACAAGTCATCTAACAACATTCATCCATTTTTGAATTTAAAATTCGATAAATTAGAATTGTCTAAGTCAGTTCGTCGAAATATTTTTTTGAAGAATTACATTCAGGTTGTAAGAAATTTTAAATTGGGTATTCTACCTGCTGACATATCCAGAGAAATAGAAATCGTTTCTTTGAATGACTCGAATGTAGCTTGCGTCGTGACACCATTAGGTCTTCATGTCGCATTGGTGGCTAGTAAACTTATAGTTTACCCGCGTCAGTACCAATTCGAAAACGTGTTCTGTTCGGAGGGAAAACAACATAGCCTTGTTTTTAATCCTAGTACGTCCAAGTGGAGTAGCGGTAGCATCAACTTTAACATCTTTAAAATCCAACAGTCTTATGGCCGAAGAAAATTTTTATCGCTGAAGGACATATACATTGTAGGAGAAGATCCGACGTTATCTTTGATCAAATATCTCTTTGAGATCAAATGGACAGGACACGGGACGGAACAACACCCTTCACCTGCGGTGATTTTAAAGAGACACATGTTCTTTCTGAACGACGAGCTTTGAGTCTGGTGTTTCTCTTTGGTTTGATGATATTGTTTCTTTGTTTTTAATAAGGCTAGATGTTGATGTCAAAGTAGATCATGTCAACAGGTACATGAAGATCGTTGAAAAAACACCTCCTGTTTTTTTAAATATTGTCGTGAGTGCTTCAGATGGATTCAAAGACCTTCCTTTTTCCTCAAAGAGAAATATTGACGAATATGTCTACTACCAACAACATCCAGGGCAACTTCTACAGGTTTTGATGTAATTGGTATTTGTCTAATAAAATCATACTATATTCTAGTGTTATTTTTATTTTCCTTACAGCTTATGTTACATTTAATGTTGAAAATATCATCATAGTTTAACACGGTTTCTTCGGGTTACAATTAATATTGAAAATATTATCATAGTTCAACACGGTTTCTTCGGGAATGTAGTCACCCAACATAGAGTCGTAAACAATCTTCGATGCATTGTATACTTCAGGTTTGTAACTTTCCAAAGCTGCTGCATCCGATGTATTAAAAAACTGCACAAATTCAGATTGCATTCCAAGATAAAATTGGAGAGTTAATCTGCAAACGTTAGCCTTTACCATTGAAAAGACACTAGGACAGAGCAACAACACATCGATATTCCATCCCCTCGATTTTTAAAAGTTCTTATACAGAATGTAAAACAAATACAGAGTCGAAAAGGTTGCATTCTCGTTAGTGTGGAAACTCTTATTTAAATTTAATTTGATTTGAGATAAATAATCATACATCAATATTGCATTAGTGGTAAAAAAAATTTTAGTATCCTTTCCAAAGAAGAGATCGAGTACATTGTTTGGTTCAAGCGTTTCTAACCGATACATCGGATTAAATTTAGATTTCATCATTTCCAATAACGAAACCACAAAAGAATGCATTACGTTATGAACCGATATCATATTTTTTAAAATCCAAGATACAGAGTCAATCCCATACTTCATGAGTTTTCCCATGTCTTTCCTTCTGCTAGTGTCATCTACCAAGATTGTGAGTAACTCCACCGCTGGGTAAGAACCTAAGACACAACTGAGGTTATTCAGGTTACCATTGTCTTCGTTTATAGACGGAGTTTTATTTAACTTAGCATTTTTTTAAATTAAGGTTGTAGAGTATAAACTAGAGATGCGTTTATCATTTTCACTGATTAAGTTCTCCTGAGTAAGAACATCACTTTCGTACATAAAATAATTTCCAGCTCGGTTGTATTCGATAGAAGCACCTATCACATCGACGTTGTCTGTTATCAATTTAGGGTTAGCTTTAAAACTCGGACGCAACAATTTTATTCTATCCTCCAATGATTTGGG
Organism: Eriocheir sinensis; assembly: GCF_024679095.1. NCBI lineage: Eukaryota > Metazoa > Arthropoda > Malacostraca > Decapoda > Varunidae > Eriocheir > Eriocheir sinensis. The sequence goes on from NW_026111977.1 coordinate 42,448, forward strand.
TTGTTCAATTTCCAATTTTTCTTCGCTGGGTTGCTCTACTTCCATTTTTTCTTCCCGTAGTTCTTCTTCGCCTCTTGAAGCGCTAGTTGATAGTGGTGGTGGTGGCGGAGGCTCCTCTCGTGGGGATCTTCTGGTGCACTATCTACCTCTGCATCTCCCACAATCATTGCTACCTCTGCATCTCCCACAATCATTGGTGCAGGCTCTTCTGGTGTTTGATATCCTGGTATTGTATCTACCACAATCATTGATGTAGGATCTAATGCTGCAGGTGTAGGCTCTCCTGGTGGTGAAAGTGGTGGTGGTGGTGGTAGCGGTGATAGTGGTGGTGGCGGTGGCATTGGTTGCAAAGGTAGCGGTGGTGGTGATGGTGGCGGTGGTAGCGGTGGCATTGGTTGCAAAGGTAGCGGTGGTGGTGATGCTGGATCATTTAGGCTTTCTTCCATTTCCATTTGTATCGAATTATTTTCAACATTCGAGCTTTCTTCTATGGTGTCATTGCTAACCGGCTCATTTAAAAGGGCTTCTTCTGTGCTTTCTGTTATTGAATCGCTCATTCAGGATGGAAAAGGACAACAACAACGACAGTAGCTTTAAGTCAGTTGCTTCTGCTACGTTGAAGGAATTGAATTATTATTATAAAACTTTAAAACAATGTATATCGTCACAACCAGAAATACGAAAACATTGTTATAACAATCAGGTGAATCACAAAGGTCAGGTTCTCGGTTGTTCTCACTGTCAACAGAGTTACAATAGTCATCTGGATGATGAAGAAGATTCAGACCGCACGCAAGATATACTTACAACAGCTGCGTTCTATGGCTTGATTCTCTCTACTGGATCGCTAACCAATTCAAATTTAGTTTCTTTGTGTTCTAGGTTGCAGAAACACGATAGGAGTCTTGCGTCGTTAAATTACGACAGTTTTGTCGACGTTGTATATAGTGATTTTGATCCGCTCGAGGTGGATCTCTTGAATCAACATCAACAGCAACAACCACATCAGCAGCATCAAGACAACCGCAACGACAAGAATAGGATGAATCCGTACTTGAGACAATTGAAGTCGGTGATGATTGCCCCTTACTCGGCGACACCTTCGTGAGAGAGAGTGTTGAACGACCAACTGTCGACTCTATACCACGCGTTAGAGTTGTACGATCAAAATCTCGACGGTGAGAAATATTTATCTTCAAATACAGCTTCGGATGCTAACATCATTACATGCACTATGTTTTCAGAAACACCCATGACCAGAGACATGTTACCCGGACAGTACAACTCTAACATGTTAAAGTTAGTCGCCTCAAGCGGATCTGTTGTACCAGTGCGAGGATTACACAGTCGTCCGGTCACTTGCAGTATAACTGCGACACCAGTGTTAATCAGCAACTCTTTCTTGTTAAAGTTTTTGTGGACAAGGCTATGTATAATAGAATGTTAGTCTTCAATCTCGAAACTGACTTCACTACTGTTAATAAAAACATCAATGTGGAAATCGGAGAACGAATGATTGCGGCTTGGATGAAAGTGTGTCACGCTCGTCACATCATGCGTCTCTATCCTGAGTTGTCCTCATCCGTGTTGATGAACGATTGTGTTAATGATTGGATTTGCGTTTCTGGTCGTAAAGATGTCACCGACCCAGAACAAATCATTACTCTTTTTTCAACAGTATTTCTCAAGCATGTTAAAACTAAAAAAGTGCTCAAATTAAGTGAGAATAGTAATGTTGTTAAGTTAAACGAATCAGCTAATTCTTTCTTGCATGCTTACGGATCTCTTCTCTTGGCGTCTCGACCTAGTCCTGTTGTTGTTCAGAACGGACGACAATCGCTACCGAGATGTTCGCCAAGGTTGGTGGATTTTCGATCTAGTCCTGTTGTTATTCAGAATCGACGACAATCGATGACGAGAAGTAATAGCTGCTCACCATCTTCACCCAAAGTAGCGGCAAGTTCTCCTCTGGAGAGTCATCATATATTCGGTAGGTCAAGCCGTCTCACTTATTAATGTGTTCCTTAACATTGCACATTTTCTTCAGAAAACGGATGTCGATAACACTTTAGATGCATTGAAGAGTGAAATTGAGAAAGTTCGTTTACCGTATTTAGACTTGGCACAAATTAGAAATATTTTAGAAAAAAATGACATGTCTGTTCTTACTAATGATCCTCACGGATTCTTGAACACTGTGACGTAGTCTCTAGCAAAAATAGTAGTGATGTAACAATACTGTGACGTAGTCTAATAATAACACGAGGGTGATAATCACCTGCAAAAACACGAGGGTGTTAATTGCACATATAGTAGTGACGTAATAACACTGTGACGTAGTCTAATAATAACACGAGGGTGATAATCACCTGCAAAAAACACGAGGGTGGTGTGAACAACGTTCAAAACTTTTTTAATCAGGAAAGGAAACTAGTAAACAACAATGAAGCAGCAGCAGCAGCAGCGATCGACTTTACCAGTAAAGGACCGAAGGATCTTCCGATTTCGGATATCCTATCTTTTCTCAAAAACGATTTTGAAAATATTATGAAATGTATAATAAGTCGTTTAATGGTAGTGGTAAGCGAAAAAGAATTTGAAATTATTGCCGATCTTTGTAAAGAAATAATTAAAATTATGGTTGATAGTATACACCTGGCTGTCAATCCCAAAAAAATTTTAGAGAATGTAAGCACTAAAGTTATACTTGAGAGCAATGCCACAGGGGTGTACATAGACGGGGATGGCTTGATCTCACATCTGTCCGATGTTCAAAGACCAGATCAAACCTTAAAGACATCAGACACAATTTGATAAGAAATCTACTTAACATTATCAAAGCCTATAAAATCAACACGTATCTCACCAATAATTCACTCAAAGAAACTATGTATGAAAATATCTTCACGGCTGCTATTCCGTTCTCTTCTGTGTTCGCAAGGTTCTTGTATGACGACATCGAAGGTTATGGTGCACACCTACAAGCTGTGTTAGCAGAATTAAAACTTTGATTCAATAAAATATATATTTATAACTAACATGTCTTAATAGCCCAAAAGTGGGGTCCGGTATTTTACGTCTCCGTGCAAGACAAAAGCAATGACTTATGCTTTAATTTCGCAACATGTGGATGAGGGATACACGAACTAAACTACATGGCATGTGAGGTAAACAAAGTGTATACACAAGGTATCGACAGAGTGGGGTCCGGATCTACATAGGGGTATACACAAGGTATCGACAGAGTGGGGTCCGGATCTACATAGGGGTATACACAAGCTTCTTTGACGACACTTCGCCCGAAGGCACTTCTCTGAGCGTAATCCGTTAACCCTACGCGAGGTAGATCATTGGGATGGTCAACACAACTTGAAATCAAATCGTCAATAGTGATGGAATCCGAGTTGATAGACTTCATGAAGACAATGTTACATAGACGTTGGATACAATCGCTCTTATCTTCCATCAATAATCGTTTGATGAAAGCAGCAGGTCTAGAAGCGAGGAAAGCTCTTCGACCCAATAGAAAGGAGATGAAGTGTTTTTCGATAAACTCGTTCCAATTCCTTGTGTCGAAACCATTGAAATCAAATCCTTCTGTTATGGTGGACATGATGTTTTCATAAAATTCATCGTTAGTACCCAACATCCCCAGCATGTAAGCTGTGTAAGTGTAGAAAAAGGTAGTGTCTTCTTCAATATCAAAGAAACGTCCTTCCCTCTCACATCTTGAGAAATAGGAATTGGATGTGGGTAATACTGCTGAAGATTTCCAAGACCGACTGACAATGTAGAGACTCTTGATGAACGGGAGTAGTCTCTTGGCGTCGTCTCCATTCGTCCCATTGAGTGCATAAATTTCACAATTTTCAATGCACAACCTGAACACAATACAAGACATTAACACTCTGGTAAAAGTAAAAGTCTCTCTGTTAGTGGCTTCCAGAGACATTAGAAATGTTCAAGACTCATCAACAGTGAGATCTGCTTCATCATTCCAACGCGAAAACCTTATGTTTTCATTTTGAGTTTCTTTCAAATTGATTTTAGAAGCTGTGTCGTTACTAGAGAGGAATTCGCTACAATTAATAAAGTTTTCGGTTGAACGCGAATCGTCGGCATTCATGATCGTTTCGTAAGCTCACAGTAGCTCAAGTGGGGTCTAAAATTTGTCAATTTTGTCTCATAAGTAGGTCCTACACATCACCTAAAAAATTGAAAGGTTGACTGAGGGGTAGAGAAAATGGGATTATAGAGTTTAGAAATATAAAAAAAAAGCCTTTAATCTTTCATCTACTTTATTTGAATACAGAGGTGAGTAATTCTTCAACCAGTAGAGTTTGATTTATTCTTCAACCAGAAGAGATATGGGTTGAGTTAGAGACAAGACAGGTCTGTCAGGTATACCTAATAATTGTAGTTCGTCGAGATCTTCTTTACTTGCTTTATTCAATTTGTTTTTCAGAAACAACAGATAGGGAGTCACAACGTCTTCTATACTCTTCGCCAACAAAGATGGGACGGTGATTGATTGTTGTACATCTGATGCATCTCTCAAACGGTTGTAAGCGTTAGCAGCAGCGAAGTAGGCAAACTGCGTCCAGCCTGGAGTGTCTGTACACAAGCCGTGACGAAAACGTTGACATTGTTTCACCAAACCCGCGAACACCACATATTCATTGGGGGATAACCACATATCTCTGACTCTTCCCGTCTTTGGCTCCAAGAATGACACCGGTAGAAACTTTGAATTGAAATGTTGGTCGCTTTGCTTGTTGTATAATTTCATTCGAAATGTATGACGTATGGTCAAAGCAACCAGTAGAACGATTAACATTAAAATGCTGAACACACCCAACACGTGAGACCAATTTAAATAGCGCAATTCAGTCATTGTTTTGTTAATATGTCTCTGTTTTTAGTTTCATGTTCCATGCCTCTTCAAGATTTTTCACAGACATTATTGATTCTGAAAACACTACTTCTGAATTGTCGATTTCATGCACATGTAAATAACCTTGTTTAATGAAATTGATATTAATTTCATATTTTTTGAAGATTTTCATTGGTTTGGAATAAGTTATTATTTAACGTGGCATGAACTTTAAAATCGTCAATGATAGGTTTGTTGTTATTGATTGGAAGAGTCATGTTTTTACGAAAATTAAGAAATGCAAGGAGATCATTGTTGTTGAGTAAATCGATGAATCCGTGAGGATTATCAGTTATTTTTAAATTCATGGCTAACGCTCTCGGCATGACGTATTCAATGATTGTGTTCGTCTCATTGTTAAATTTAGAAGAGGGTGTGGCGAGAGCAACAGCGGCGGCGGCTTTGCGTTTACGGCGAAGTGCTGCCGCTGCCGCACTCGGATCTGTTATGATAATCTCTACCCCGCCATTCAATAGAGTGTTGGGTAGAGTCACCTTCATGACAGCGTCCATCTGCAATGTATTGTGTGTCTTTATCTTCCGATACTTCCGATTCTGAATTTAGTTTTTATAGTTAAAACAAAATGCGATGCAAGTAACGTCATAATATGCACAGACACACTCACAACTGTAGAGTCAGAATTGAACACTCCATAAGACAAGGTTACACATTCACCTCAATACAGTTTAGTTGACATTCAATGCGTGTTATGTGTGTCTTTGTCTTCCGAAGCTTCCGATTCTGAATTTAGTTCGTACTGAATGTCGTCTAACCTTGTGTGAGTTGAATGTGTGTCTTTGTCTTCCGAAGCTTCCGATTCTGAATTTAGTTCGTACTGAATGTCGTCTAACCTTGTGTGAGGTGAATGTGTGTCTTTGTCTTCCGAAGCTTCCGATTCTGAATTTAGTTCGTACTGAATGTCGTCTAACCTTGTGTGAGGTGAATGTGTGTCTTTGTCTTCCGAAGCTTCCGATTCTGAATTTAGTTCGTACTGAATGTCGTCTAACCTTGTGTGAGGTGAATGTGTATCTTTGTCTTCCGAAGCTTCCGATTCTGAATTTAGTTCGTACTGAATGTCGTCTAACCTTGTGTGAGGTGAATGTGTCTTTGTCTTCCGAAGCTTCCGATTCTGAATTTAGTTCGTACTGAATGTCGTCTAACCTTGTGTGAGGTGAATGTGTGTCTTTATCTTCTGAAGCTTCCGATTCTGAATTTAGTTCGTACTGAATGTCGTCTAACCTTATGTGAGTTGAATGTGTGTCTTTGTCTTCCGAAGCTTCCGATTCTGAATTTAGTTCGTACTGAATGTCGTCTAACCTTGTGTGAGTTGAATGTGTGTCTTTGTCTTCCGAAGTTTCCGATTCTGAATTTAGTTCGTACTGAATGTCGTCTAACCTTGTGTGAGTTGAATGTGTGTCTTTGTCTTCCGAAGCTTCCGATTCTGAATTTAGTTCGTACTGAATATCGTCTAACCTTATGTGAGGTGAATGTGTGTCTTTGTCTTCCGAAGCTGCGATTCTGATTTTTAGTTCGGACGGACACGCTCAACACCCTGATTCTAACCCCACCTGTAGAAGTGACGATTTCGGAAAACGGAACCATTCAAGAATCTGTGGCAAAACTGTTGACACGTCAGAGCGATCGGTTGTACGTTGTTGCAGAAGATGATGATGGTGGTGTAGTAGATATCGATCAGCGTATGCGCGATGTTCTTAACACGCGTCGCAAAGTCGAAGAATGTTCGTCGCGTCAACATCTATGCGATATCATGGTGATGGAACAACTCTCTACCCTTTTAGGTGCTATACCATGTTACAGTACATACTTACACAAAGCATTCGCGTGGCATTGTAAAGTTGTCATTCGTAACAGACTCGTCGACATGATGCTTTCAGGAGAATCAGACATCACCGACACAGCTAAAGAAATTTATGCTAGTCTGAATTTCTTTATTAACTTCCAAATTGATTCGAGATTGTTGTTTGACAGAAATGTTAACGATAATACTTTAGAGTCAATGTCGTTCCTGATAGACAGATTGAATCAAAGTGAATACGACCTCTGCTCGCCTGGTGCTAAACATGTTTGTTTCATTGACGTCCATTCAGACGCCAGTAAGTTTCCTTTGATGAACACCAAAGGTCATGCGGAATTGTAAGTAAGTGTGGTCAACGCCCCTGGCAGCTTACGTCACCAAAGGTCATGCGGACTTCGAGGTAAGTGTTATGTGCAATCAGCGCTATTGCTTACGTCATTGGTGTCATTATTAACCTTGTCAACAACAATATCCAAATTTGGCATGTGTTAACAACCATCCCTTATTATCAATTGATCGGAAAAATAACAACAAGACTAAAAATCACGCAATGCTTCCTGCCATTTTTAGCATGAGCATAACACTCCTTACGATTTACGTCATCTCAATCAATCGTGCCGAATCCAACAATGTCCAAATTTAGCTTGATTTGGCATACCTTTATTACATGCCAAAATTGGATAACCACGCTTACGTCATTAACAAGTGCGTGATATGCCAAACTTCGACTACGTCACAGTATGTATCGATAGGAGGTATTGCTTACGTCACTACATGTGTGCGATTATCACCCTCGTGTTAGAGAATACGTCACAGTATTGATTGTTAGTGCAATTTATACCCTCGTGTTTTTGCAGGTGATTATCACTCTTGTGACTACGTCACAGTATTGTTACGTCACTAATATTTTTGCAGGTGATTATCACCCTCGTTATTGTTATAGACTACGTCACAGTATTGTTACGTCACTACTACATGTGCAATTATCACCCTCGTGTTTTTACAGGTGATTATCACCCTCGTGTTATTGTTAGACTACGTCACAGTATTGTTACGTCACTACTATTTTTGCAGGTGATTATCACCCTCGTGACTACGTCACAGTATTGTTACAGGTGATTATCACCCTCGTTATTGTTAGAGACTATGTCACAGTATTGTTACGTCACTAATACATGTGGAATTATCACCCTCGTGTTTTTTTACAGGTGATTATCACCCTCGTGTTATTGTTAGACTACGTCACAGTATTGTTACGTCACTACTATTTTTGCAGGTGATTATCACCCTCGTGACTACGTCACAGTATTGTTACAGGTGATTATCACCCTCGTGTTATTGCTAGACTACGTCACATTATTGTTACATCACTACTACATGTGCAATTATCACCCTCGTGTTTTTTTACAGGTGATTATCACCCTCGTGTTATTGTTAGACTACGTCAAATCCACTCAACGATTTGATTTGTTTAACAAACATAGCCAAAGATTTATGCAGTAAAATATCGACACCTAATACCACAGGTATGTTACGAGAGTAATCGTACGTGGGAGACACCCAGAAGCGAGAGTGAAATATATCCAGTATACTCTGAACGGCATTGACGATAAAGTTGCGAACGAATACGTGAATTGACTTAACACCTCTAAGAATACTAGTCAGTATATCGTTGTTGGTTTTGTCGTTGTATTCACTGTTATTGTTTTTACCGGCTATAAAATCAACAAAGGGTTTACTTGGATCGTTAGCCAATGACGACGAGGAGCGCATGATCGTGTCCGTTAAAATCAAACACTCTTTCGGTAGGTAATGGTGGTGGGGAAGAATGCTGCGATGGTCGCTTCACATCCCAAAGGAACTTCTTGTAAGCGATAACTAAACCTGCGAACCGCAAGGCAGTGCTAGTGTCACCATTGACACGCTTCAATTTGTCGTGACTCATTACTTCTTTCAAGACGTACGCTCTTATCTTATCGTCTGACAAATTTAAGAGTTAGCTTTCTCACACGATGTAGTTTGGAAAGCCTTGTTCGTTTTTGGATACGATGCTGTTTTGGAATAGTATTTCTTTTCAAGAGAGGCGGTCCTCAATTGTTTGTAAGCACCGATGACAGTTTGTGCGATGGCCCAGTCCGCCTGTTGACTCAATTCATCAGGTTTCTCAGTTCCGTATAGTCGTTTAGCCTTGTTGTACTCCATTAGATTGAAAGCCTTTTTAATTTCAACACAGAAGTCGATCAGGTTAAACATTTTTTTTTTATCTGTTTCACTTAAAGATGAAGTCTTGTTGTCTTTCGAGATACATCTAAAGAGAATGTTGTTCAACACGAACGACACGAATAACCCGCGTTGCATGAGACTCGAGTTTAAAAAGATTTCAATGGAATCGTTTTTAAGGAATTTGCACAATACATTCGCCGCTACGTGCAAATGGGACTTGATTCCATTCGCGGCCAGTAAATAATCGTATGTGATCGAATGAACACTCTTTGGTTCATTTCTTTAATCGCTAAAAGTTTGGACGCTATGTAAAGATGTCTTTATCGTATGAGTCTTTGCTTAACTCGTTCATGATTCCAATGTGCACGTCTGACTTACTGTGTTTGTGGGCTTACACTATGGCACGTAATCTCATGTGCTACTATCACAAGTATGATTGTGTGGTGTGCTCAAAGCCCTTCACCCACCGCGAATTGCAACATGGCAGGACCACATTGATCTTCAGACAACACCATCCCTTCGTCATCAGGGAATTCGCTCTGTTGGACGATGACATGAACATCATGGATTCACACGTCATCAATAACAAAGCAGCTGCATTCAAAGAAGAGGTTTCACCTGGTGTCTTCAAGTTCATCGATAACAGGTATGATCCAGTCGTTATCAGTGAAAATGTCGATGAGGATGGGTACCCTTGTACAGTCCGGTTGAAGACGATGACGTAGTCAACGAGGAGGAGGAGGAGGAGGATGACGATGACGACGACGAGGACGATAACGAAGAGGAAGAGGATGACGATAACGAAGAGGAAGAGGAGGAACAGGATGACGAAGAAGACGACAACAACAACGAGGAGGAGGAGGAGGAGGAGGAGGATAATGAGGTGGACATTCCAGTCTACGCACCTGGTGAAGAGGAGGAGGAGGAGGAGGATGTTCCAGAGGAGGAGTCGGTTCCAGTTCCAGAGGAGGAGATGGTTCCAGTTCCAGAGGAGGAGTTTAGTCCCAGCCAGAGGAGGAGTCGGTTCCAGTGAAGGAGGAGGAGTCGATTCCAATCGGTAATGAGCTTGTTCCCTTCGTTGAAGAGGAGACGACTGAAAATCAGCTATGGCGTGTTAAGACGAGTGTCCTCATCACCCGCAAATTGGTTGCAGTTCCTGGTAATAAGAAGGCGAATACCAAGCGTCATAATGAGGATACTGACGACTTGCCTGTGCTTGTTTTTGACGTTGCTGCTGCTGATTGTAAATACATTGTTTTTCCGCAAAATCACGAGGGTGTTAATTGCATATATAATAGTGACGTAACAATATTGTGACGTAGTCTCTAGATTCTGCAAAAATAGTAGTGATGTAACAATACTGTGACGTAGTCTAGTAATATCATGAGGGTGATAATCACCTGCAAGATCACGAGGGTGTTAATTGCACATATAGTAATGAAGTATACTGTGACGTAGTCTTTAAATTATCTGCATAAATAGTAGTGAGGTAACAATACCGTGACATAGTCTAGTAATAACACGAGGGTGATAATCACCTGCAAAAAACACGAGGGTGTTAATTGCACATATAGTAGTGACATAATAACACTGTGACGTAGTCTAATAATAACACGAGGGTGATAATCACCTGCAAGAAACACGAGGGTGTTAATTACACATATAGTAGTGACGTAACAATATTGTGACGTAGTCACAATATTGAGGCGAGCGTCCCGCTCGCCTCAGAATCGGGCTACTGGCCAGTAAAACACACATTCACTCTTTCGCTCTCAACCCAGCATTCAGCGTCCTGCCTGCCTCAGAATCGGGCTACTGGAGAGTCTAAACACACATTCACCCTTCCGCTCTCAACTGAGCATTCAGCGTCCTGCTCGCCTCAGAATCGGGCTACTGGCGAGTCTAAACACACATTCACCCTTCCGCTCTCAACTCAGCATTCAGCGTCCCGCTCGCCTCAGAATCGGGCTACTGGCGAGTCTAAACAACATTCACCCTTCCGCTCTCAACCCAGCATTCAGCGTCCCGCTCGCCTCAGAATCGGGCTACTGGAGAGTCTAAAACACACATTCACCCTTCCGCTCTTAACTGAGCATTCAGCGTCCTGCTCGCCTCAGAATCGGGCTACTGGCGAGTCTAAAACACATATTCTCCATTCCGCTCTTAACTGAGCATTCAGCGTCCCGCTCGCCTCAGAATCGGGCTACTGGCGAGTCTAAACACACATTCACTCTTCCGCTCTCAACCCAGTATTCAGCGTCCCGCTCGCCTCAGAATCGGGCTACTGGAGAGTCTAAAACACACATTCACCCTTCCGCTCTCAACCCAGCATTCAGCGTCCCGCTGGCCTCAGAATCGGGCTAGTGGCGAGTCTAAAACACACATTCACCCTTTCGCTCTCAACCCAGCATTCAGCGTCCCGCTCTCGTACATTCTCAACTATAAGAGAAAAAAATTGCTTAGTGTGAATGTAGTGTTTGTTTTCATGATGTGAATGTATATTTTCAGTCTTAACGGGCACCAATTCTTTTCGCTTGTGCTGCCGTCCATCTCTCTTCACTGACGTTGCTCGAATTGGTGACGAGTCTCCTTTTCCTCCCTCTTATTGACACATGCTAAATTACAGGGGTGTTAAAGACACAGAGGAAGTAACGCGCGAATTGGTGACGTAGTCTCCTTCTCCTCCCTCTTATTGACACGTGCTAAATTACAAGGGTGGTAACAGGAAGCAACGCACCAACGCGCGAATTGGTGACGTAGTCTTCTTCTCTCCTTTTATTAAAACATGCTAAATCACAAGGGTGGTAAAGACACACAGGAAACAACGCGCGAATTGGTGACGTAGTCTTCTTCTCTCCTTTTATTAAAACATGCTAAATCACAAGGGTGGTAAAGACACACAGGAAACAACGCGCGAATTGGTGAGGAAGCAACGCGCGATTTTTAAAGACACACATTAAGCAACGTGCGAATTGGTGACGTAGTCTCCTCCTCCTCCCTCTTATTGACACATGCTAAATAACAGGGGTGTTAAAGACACACAGGAAGTAACGCGCGAATTGGTGACGTAGTCTCCTTCTCCTCCCTCTTAGTGAGACATGCTAAATTACAAGGGTGTTAAAGACACAGGAAGCAACACGCGAATTTGTGGGTGGTAAAGATATACAGGAAGCAACGCGCGAATTGGTGACGTTAGTCTCCTCCTATCAATCAGTATCTCTTATTAACACATGCTAAATCACAACGCGAATTGGTGACGTTAGTCTCCTCCTATCAATCAGTATCTCTTATTAACACATGCTAAATCACAAGGGTGGTAAAGACATACAGGAAACAACGCGCAAATTGGTGACGTAGTCTTCTCCTCCTCTTATTGACACATGCTAAATTACAGGGTGTTAAAGACACACAGGAAGTAACGCGCGAATTGGTGACGTAGTCTCCTTCTCCCTCTTATTGACACATGCTAAATTACAAGGGTGTTATAGGTGTTAAAGACACACAGGAAGTAGCGCGCGAATTGGTGACGTAGTAGTCTCCTTCTCCTCTTATTGACACATGCTAAATTACAAGGGTGTTACATCGACACATGCTAAATTACAGGAAGTTAAAGACACAGGAAGCAACACGCGAATTGGTGACGTCTCCTCCCTCTTATCTACACATGCTAAATTACATTGGTGTTAAACAAATAACGCGCGAATTGGTGTTGTCTCTCCTATCAATCACAGGGGTGTTACCTCCGTGAGTTAGATCAGTTGAAGGAACACATCACCACTCTTTTCTGTCCGAGAATCTTAGACTTGTTGGACGATAGAGGCGGAGAGAAATACACCAGTGCCGATGCCATTCACGTGTTGAGTAGAGTGATGCGGTTCGTCCACGACAAGTACAGAGGTGATGGTCGATTACCTAGTATTCGAAACTTACTCATAGACGTCAATATTAACATCCTTGAAAATGCCATAGCCTTTGAGAAGAAGAGCAATAAGAAAGGAGAAGGACATAACAAAAATCAAACCATTGAATCTCAGCGTCGATAATTAATCAAAGCTTTAAAATCTATCGTTGAACACAAAACGATGAACATGCCCATCCGAGACGAACAAGCAGATGATATCGTCTATCTTCCCAATTCCGTTGATGTCTCTAAGTTACCAATAAGTCACGACAACCTGCTAATGTTGACTCGCTATCTCCATTCTATTTTATCACTTGAAAAAATGTCGTTTTTCACAACGGGTATGTTCCAGAGCGCTTATTACTTCATGATGCATTGTCTGCCCCCGCAGGCAGCTGACTCGCTAAAAAATCGATGGTGGAATTACACCAAGAAAAAAGAGGTAGGAGGATTCGGAGACGAAGAACACCAGCGGCGGCGACGCCGGCATGATGACTCTTCAACTTCCGAAGAGGAGGAGGAGGAGGAGGAGAATGACGACGATGATGATGCTAATAGGTGAATGTGTGTCTTTGTCTTCCGAAGCTTCCGATTCTGAATATAGTTCGTACTGAATGTCGTCTAACCTTGTGTGAGGTGAATGTGTCTTTGTCTTCTGAAGCTTCCGATTCTGAATCTAGTTCGTACTGAATGTCATCTAACCTTGTGTGAGTTGAATGTGTGTCTTTATCTTCTAAAGCTTCCGATTCTGAATTTAGTTCGTTCGTACTGAATGTCGTCTAACCTTGTGTGAGTTGAATGTGTGTCTTTGTCTTCCGAAGCTTCCTATTCTGAATCTAGTTCGTACTGAATGTCGTCTAACCTTGTGTGAGTTGAATGTGTGTCTTTGTCTTCCGAAGCTTCCAATTCTGAATCTAGTTCGTACTGAATGTCTTCTAACCTTGTGTGAGGTGAATGTGTCTTTGTCTTCCGAAGCCTGATTCTGAATCTAGTTCGTACTGAATGTCTTCTAACCTTGTGTGAGGTGAATGCGTGTCTTTGTCTTCGAAGCTTGATTCTGAATCTAGTTCGTACTGAATGTCGTCTAACCTTGTGTGAGGTGAATGTGTGTCTTTGTCTTCGAAGCCTGATTCTGAATCTAGTTCGTACTGAATGTCGCCTAACCTTGTGTGAGGTGAACATGTGTTTGAAAATGCCCGATTCTTAAAATTAAGAGATGCGGGGTTGGAGGGTAAGCGGGGTGTAAGGGCTATGCGGGTTTTTGACGACGACCTCCCCAGCGTTACCAGTGACGGTCCTAAGTCACCTTAGTAGCGCATCTAGCGTGTAGCGAAGTGCCTTGAGCACACCTGTGAACATATAGGGTGACGAGCGCGACCGATTCTGCCTCCCGAATGGTCCAAATCGTCGACCGTCGTGACCGAAACCCATCCGTTAAAATAGTTCAGTTATCCCTACGCTCCAAATCGGGAGGAGGAAGCGTCGCATTCTGACTTTCAGTGGTAACTCACGATATCGGCGCGCTCGCGTCACGCATTTCATCCCTAACAGGTGCAGAATCGGGCGGTCCGGTCGCCCGGTTTGAGCCGTAAGTGGACTGTTTAGGGGGAACACCTCATCGGGTCACTCCCGCCAGTTAGCCGAGAGTTTCTCGGCCGGGTGTTGGGCGGTGGGGTTCAACACGGTGGGGTGAGCTGCTAGCGAGCTGCAGTTGCTCACAGGGTCTCGGCTGACTTTACTCGTTGCTGGCAACGGTGAATTGACAAGTAGCGAAACGCGGTAGCAAACTTCGCTAGATCAGAATCGGACGGAGACCTCGAGATATTTAACGATAACTTATTTCAGAATCGAAGCTTCGCAAGACAAAGGCATACATGCAACTCAATCAAGGTTAGACTACATTACACTGTTACATAATACAAACTCTAGAATGACTTTGTAGTTGATGTAGTTGATGATAATTTGATACAGATCCAGATGTAATAACGTAACTGAGAATAAACTCTATCGAGATGAATGTGTCTTTGACTTTTCTTATTGTCTTTCTCTGCGTTCGGCTTCCCATGGGTGTATTAAATTTATCAAATCAAATCTTCCAATTGGAGTGTTAACAGAATCGAAGTCTGAAGACTAAAACACACATTCACTTCGATCCCTTAAGGCGAATGTGTGTTTTCAGTTATGATGCATCCAATTTTAATTGGAGTGTTAACAGAATCTGAAGCTTGAAGACTAAAACACACATTCACTTTGATCCCTTAAGGCGAATGTGTGTTTTGAGTTATGATGCATCCAATTCTTAATTGAGTGTGAACAGAATCTGAAGCTTCGAAGACTAAATTTGTTTCTGAAAATGATTTCAGAGTGTTCCGCAATACGGTACCTCTCATTCATCTCCGGAACATGCATATTGATACAAACACCACCATCAACAAGGTGGTGGCGGCGGCGGCGGCTTAGAAAATCTTAACGTGTTGAGCGTTGTCAACCCTGAGCTGATCGACAAGGCAATTCTGAGTCGAGAGTTTCTGACCAGTGAATATGATGAGACTGGGTCTTTCACGACAAGTAAGTTCACCAACGGAGCAACGTTTAGCTTCACACCCGGTACAAGCATGGACCTCAGCGATTACCAAACGGATGATGGGTGTGTGACTGTGGACACAGACTATACCGGCCGAGAAGAAGTGTTAGAATTTGATTCAATCAACACGTGTTATGATGAACTGATACATGCATTAAAGTATGGTGTTTTCGACAGTGTGGTTTCCGATGAAGGTTGTGAAAGATCAATAAGATTATATGATAATGATTTAGTCATGAAAACTAGTGGTGATTCTATTCACGTTGTATCCAACAATAAAGGTAGCGAGAACACTATGAAGAACGCTAGAGAAGCATCTCTCAATGATCACAACCACTGTACTACCATTCTCCATTCCGTATACGGCACTCTCACCTCCGCTTACTCTCCCGTCAACGACAATTACAATGCCCGTCATATCCTCATGAACATGCAACATGTGCAACGGACCTCCTCCTCTTCCTCCTCATCTGATGAAGGAACGGTGACGACGACGGGACTGTCACCACAGCCTTTTCGAAAAAAGCCAATGAATATTCTCTGAGATACCACATGGGTCTGGGAAGAGGTTACGTTATCTATGACGACGAATTCACAGAATGTAAAACCAATCTTATCTTGTCACCTCTCAAGTATTGTTTGAATGTACTGAAAGATAATCTTCCGTATAATATTCTGTTGACCGATTGGACATCGATTGTGTTTGCTTCTAAGATGGAAAACAACAACAAGTAGACAAAAAGAAATCGCCTTATTCCTACTTGCATGTGTTCACCGAAAAAGAAAGAGAGAGCAAGAATGTCTCCAATGTCGTGCCGTACCTGGCTAACCCGGTCGTCTCTATGAAATGGTTCCTCATGCGAGCCCATCATCTACGATTGTCATGTACCAAACACCGGCGTTGCCTGTCTGTCCAAGTTCATGAGTGCACGCTTCCACAGGCAGCTTAACAACCATCGTTCTTCCAATAATCTGTTAAGTGTTTTTAAAATGGTGAATTCCAAAACATCGTGTATAAGCGTCGATAACAACAGATTTTTTCTTATCGACGGTAATTTTCTGTTGGGTGGCAGATTAGAAAATATCAATCTTAAATCAGACATGTATGTCAGGTGTAAGATTCAAACTGAAAAACAGATCGTCCTCGAATCGATGTTCGATCCTAACACAAAATCGGCTTTCTTGAGTATGTGCATTGAAGGCACCGCTGAGACACGTGGACTCATGATGGCTGAACACATTTCGAGATTGGTGAACTACTCTTCCAATGATATAAATCTATGGTATCAACCTGATCATTAACTTCAGAATGGGGTGGGGTCCGGATCTACATAGGGTAATGTACATTAGGTAGGTCCAGATCTACATAGGGGAATGTACATTAGGTATCTTTAGAGTGGGGTTCGGATCTACACAGAGAAATTTATATTAGGTATGTTGACAATAAAATTTTAAAAAAGAGTAACTTAAAAAAAAAATGTGACTACTTTCTCATCCTGAAGGCACACCAATAAAATAGATGAAAGATTAAATCCATATTTCTTTATTTTCTTTTTACAGTTAATGAATGTGACGAGTGACGTACAAATGGTTCATTACGATAATATGTTTGCTGATCAAAGTTTCGTTCTTAATTCTAGCAAAGTAAGTTACTTTTGACTCTCCAGCGACGACGACAGTGGAAGACAATGATGAGTTATTGTCCAAATTATTGGCTGGAGATATAACTGAATTTATTCGAACAGTGCTGACGTTCAAGTCAGTGTATCCACCTGAAAAGTGAAGATCGTGTTTGGTTCTGTTGTAAATCTTGACCATGCACAATTCTTGAGGTAGAGTGTCAGCATATACGGGTGTCACAGGCACAAATTGGAATACAACATCTGATTTATTAGCTTCGACTTCAGCATCTGTTGACAGGATGGCGATTTCACCCAATGGAGAAGCAAATACATCCTTGACGACAACTGGTGCCTTAGCATTGAAGGAGATTGGACACGGAACCCCGATGGGTGAAGTATCAATGTGTGCTTTCTTGATGTATGTCTGCCTCGTTGCCATGCCGGACACCAAACATGACCGCAGCAACAATTACTAGCAATGCGAGTACCAACATAGTTACAGTATTCATATTCATAAAATCCATGATTGGTTATATTTCAGATGTTCAGCGCGTGATTTTAACATGAACCGTTCACAGTTTCAGACGATGTAACTGACGGACGTCTTTAAATTTTGTCGTATGACGTCAACTGAAAATACGACAAATTTGTATACGATTGTTTATTTAAATCACTTAGGTAAGATTTACTGAGAAGTATTAAATCTGTGGATCACCACCTAGTGGATTGACAGTGTCAAGGGTTGCAGTTATATCCTTTGTGGCCACGGAAACGGGTTGACTATCAGGCTACTAGCGGTTCTGATTTCAATGAACCTTTCAATTTACTTTTTAACAGCGCTCATTTCTTCGGCATATTTTTCGATAGTGTTGACAAAACTATCTTTGAATGATTTGTAATATTTTAGGTCTTAAACTATCACTACTATATCTCTCATCTTGTTTCAATATTAGATTCAACGGAACTGGAAAGGAGGGTAGAAACGAATCGTCCATTACGTTGGACGGACACGCACAGCGTTGCGTAAGGCCCACACTCCCAAGAACATATTGTGTTCTGTCTCTCGAAGCCAGACGTTATTATTCTTCATTGTTGTTGTTCGGTCTAGTGGAATATAAAATTTTGTAAGATACAGTCCAAGTATGTAACAGACGCATTATATCTTTATCTTCTATAGGGAGATCATTCAACTGTATGCTGTATAACCGATAGTCCCAGAACCTCACTAGCGTAACGCATCGCGTTGTCTGAGAGGTGATGACTGTATAGATTGTAACACAACGCACCAAATATCGCTGTTGTCTTGTCTCTTTGACGGTTTGACATGACTGCTGACCACTTCGATTTCAATTATAACTTTCGGAACAACGTGTAATACAAAGGAAGTATTTCAGTTTCTGGAAATCTCCATTTTTTTGGCAATTACATCGATGTTAAATACGACCAACAGGTGATTCCATCTTCGGTGTGGAGGTACGTATGAGTGAGCACCGAACACGCTTGTGCTTCAGATGTTGACGCCGACGCCGCCGCCGCCGCTCTTGCGATCGGAGGATACAAGCTTGGCGATTCAGAAATCAATGTAACGGGCTTCCACTAGACTTTGTATGTACCTGTTGGATGCATCATCATCATAATGCGGCGGTGGCGGGTATTGGATTGGACTGGATGATAAATTTTGGTCGCCGTCGCGTGGCTTTGGCAGTCGCAACAATAACAGCAGTCTTCTTCTTTCCTTTTGTTCATTCTTAGTTTGACCACACGCACCATAATAACGATTCTCCAACTTGAGAATTGAATTCAATTTGATTAGCTGATTGTATTTCAAGTATCAAGTTGTAAATATTTCATTACCTCTTCTTTGAAAATTGGCGTTGGTGTATCCTATCATTCTTGCGTCGGTCATTGACTAAAGTCGTGATGACATCCAATGCCTCATTATTGTACATCATTATCATCTGCTGCTTTGGCTGCGAATAAGATTAATAAACGCTTGAAGTGTTTGACACAGTCTGCAAAAGGTCTTAGTTGATTTGAAGTATCTTTGCGAATGATGTTAAGGTAACGTCCTACTCTTTCCGATGAAGATAAACTAGGCCACTGCTCTTCATCTACTTGCATTGCAAAATGATCTTCTATGATCTTTGAATTGCGAAGTAAAGGATCAGTGTCTTGAAACCATTTTGATGTATCCAACAGTTCAGGAGAATGTATACTATACGGTATTTCTCCATGGAGATTATACTGTTAAACTCTTTTCTTTAGACATCTTAAAATGACGGAACCTAAATTTAAATTCCACCACATGACTACTTGAGACATGCCACTTATAATATCAGGAAACTCATGATGTGGTTGTGGTAACGTTAATTCCTCATCATCATCGTCGTCGTCGTCATCATCGTCATTGTTGTTATTGTTGTTATTATTAAGATTGGTGTTGTCGTGGTTATTACCAATTACTCGCTGAGACACTCGCGACCACAACCGATAGGCTACCATCCTATTGGCATCAGCAGTTACCCTGCACCATCAACTGTAGCTTTGACTGTTTTTTAGCATTGTTATGATTGTACGACCCTGATACCGACCTCTTCGATGACGAATATTTGTTTCTTGCCAGCCACATAAGCCAATTTAGCATCAGATGAAGAACAATCACCCTTTCAACCAGCGCTTCTGCACCCATGTCGGTGTAGAATCACCAAGTATGTTTGGCGATGTTGACAACAGATGATTTTAAGTTGTTTCCTAAACCAACTAAAACAACGACAGTTTTGAGTCATGTTTATCCCAATAGATTTTATGGTTTGGACCAGGTGATGAGCCATTTCTCCGTCGCCAGTGCACATATTGTTGATGAAACCTATGAAGTTCATCATGGATCTCAGAAAATACAGACTGTGAAGTCTAGGTAGCCCTGTTTTTTTATCAACTACTTCTCTGTAACATTTTTGAACTGCTTTAGCAACATTTATCTACTTTACTTTTGTTGTTAAGATTTTGGAGAGATCGAGTGCAAGAGCGTAGAAGATCTCCAGCGAGACAACGTTCTCGTCGTCCACAGTAACACACAGGTGCCATTAAGACCGACGTTACTACGTCAACTTGTTGTCGCTTCTTCGGTGGTGGACCAATCCTGTCTTCTTCCTCCTCGTTAACACACATTGACCAGAAATTCTGTTCGTTGATATCATTGGAAGAGTAGTTCACCAATCTCGAAATGTGTTCAGCCATCATGAGTCCACGTGTCTCAGCGGTGCCTTCAATGCACATACTCAAGAAAGCCGATTTTGTGTTAGGATCGAACATCGATTCGAGGACGATCTGTTTTCAGTTGTTAATTTACCTGCCTCCTTAAAATTATATTTTTCTGTCAGCACTAGAAATCATATTTTAGTTTCATTAATAAAAGTTTTATCATTTCTTCGAATGTGTTCCATTGTGACATATTTCCATCCAATAGGGTACTTCCTGTGTTAGGTAAGAACGGAATAAATGATGTTTTATTTGGATGTAATTGTGATAACGGGATACAAGGATAATAAAAAGGAAGGAATATTGGGTATATATACAAAATTCAATCAATGATTTTATTATTCTATAAAATAGGATGGGGTTCACTTTGTACACTCTTGATGAGTTTCATCCAAGGTGGAAAGTAGTAAATGCCCATTTATTAGGTATCTTCATCTTAATAAATCTAAAACCTAAAAATTCGGTGGTTATATTTTGTACTCATGTTTTCTAATAGAAAACATGTCCACCTATAAGGTAAACTGGAAGCTCATCATCAAACTCACTCTTTCTCTCTCTTATCTAATAACATAGTTGTACGTTGCTTAAACCTCAGACAAATGAAGGACCTTTTGAGATGTGTCAAAAATAGACTTGGTCCGTTGGATTATAATTTGTACATATTGAAATGCCTTTGGCAGACTTAGGTTATTGATATACATAGATACAAAGGTCCTTTTGATTATAATTTGTACATATTGAAATGCCTTTGGCAGACTTAGGTTATTGATATACATGGATAATTTGTACATATTGAAATGTCTTTGGCAGACATAGGTTATTGATGTACATGGATGCAAAATATATGATATTGGGTTTACAAGAATTTTTTTATTAACAAATCAATCTCAGACACTTGCTCATTGTGCTGCTGCTGCTGCTTTTTTTGTTACGGTTCAGTAGGGGATGGTGGTGCGATGGGGGGGGGGGGTGGTTCAGTAGCAATCAGCATCACCGGTGGGGACGTCGTTGATGACGCAGCAGCAGTAGTGGTGGCAGTAGGGAAGTGGTGGGAGTGTGTCATGTTCATGTTGTTGTGGGTAGGAGGAGACATCTGCTGCTGCATCGTATGGTTGGGGTGTGTGTGTAAGGAGGAGATGGTTGGGTATAAGGTGATTGTTGTTGAGTGTTGAAAGGTGAATGAGATTGTTGTTGTTGAGCAGCAGTAGTAGAAAAAGGTGAATGGGACTGTTGTTGATGAGCAATAGCAATAAAAGGGGAATGAGACTGCTGTTGTGTATTATTGAAAGTTGAATAAGAACGGGGTGAGTTTTGTTGAAGAGGAGGAGGATGAGAAGAAACAGATTGTTGATGAATAAATCCTATTTGTTGTTGAAATGGAATATAATAAACCTGTTTGACATATTGGTCAATTGTGTAAGAGGGATGATCCACCACCACTAAATCTAGTGTAAGATGATGAAGAGGCATCTGATGGTGTAAGGAGAAACCTGCACGGATTGGATGGGTTGAGACGTACTACAACCACTCCAATTACCGCCAACGCCGCCGCTGCTGGATGCTGCAGAGGAAGGCGATGGCTGCTGGTGAATGATGTTGTTGTCATTTGTGTTCGGTGAATCTACAATAAAGTTTTGCGCCACTGCTGTGTTCGGTGAACCGAATATTAATTCTTGCGCTGCCGCTAATGGGTCGATGTTAGGTTTAGTATTATATGTCGATGAGGGTGGAACAACAGACGCTGCTATGGGTGAGAGTGAATGATGAGAGAAAAGTCGTTGGTCTTCTTCCTCCATCACTTCATCATTTCTGAATGAGATAGTTTTTGGAGTATGATTCTCGACTGGCATAGGTGTGTTCAATACACACTCGTAAGCGTCGTAAACGGGTGATGACTGTCTGGGTATGATGCCAATTGGAGTACCCGGTCCCGGTGTGTTGAAACAAACAGAATATATTTCATTCTGCTGTAATGATGATCTTTTGAAGAAAGGTGTTATCAAACTGTTGAACGACAATCCTGTGCTACTTCAATCCATATCGATACTTTGTACTTTGGAAGAGAACAGGAAAATGATCAACCGCAAGTTACGAACTTTAAAATATATTCAAACACCGTCAGAGATCAAAATGATAATATGAATCATCTTTTCAGTACTAAGGTACGTTAACTAACTAACTCTGTAGGTTGCAAATTAATAAAAAGACATTCATACAATGTTATATTTATTCAACCTTATTTTTTTAATTTTACTTTTACAGGTTTTCTTCAGTGTAGGCGAGCATGGTGAAAAATGTTTTTGATTCTACCGATTGAACAGCCTGAGGAGTTTGTTCTGTATTAACTTGAACCAAAAAGACGCCTTCGCCTTGACTGTCTGCTACACTCATAAGCTCATGGATGGCTGGAAAAATGTATGTTGCATCACTGTTGTCACCACGTGTTGAAAACATGGAAACATACACTTTAAAGTTTGCAGTGTTTTTAAAGCAAATTTTAAAATTAATTATATTGGCACCAGTAGATATTTTGTCGATCCAAATATACAAAAAGACATTAGGCACTATATCATTTTCTGAAAAAGTATTATCAATTAATTGGATCGGGAAGGCTCCGTGCTGTTGAGGTATGTTTGTGTTAACATAGGTAGTTTGCGTATTATCATCGAAATAAAAATTTAATAGACTTAACCGGTTTTGTTTGTGAAGTCGTTTGTTCTGCAAAGAGGATTCTTGAAGAAGAAGTGTGTTCATATTACTCTCACTGAGCAATTGATGATCATCGATTAATTGTTTAACATCGACTGTTAAATCAAATATAATATCTTCGTTGACATTCGACACGATACGTGCCAGTTGATTCCTCACAGTTTCGGTTAAGTTGACTTTAATGATTTCACTAATCTTAGTTTTTAAAGATTCTGAATTGAACACTTGATCTGAGAAAGCCAACATAGATTTATTCAAAAACAAGTTATAAAACGTATCAAGATTTTTACTAACAATGTATCTTTTCAAATAATCGTATAACAAGTACAAAGTCAATGGTTGATTCGGAATTTCTTTCTGAAGTGTAACCAACCTCTTGTCAACTAAGGCTTCAATTCTTTGCTTCACGGTGTCAGAGAGAGTAGCCATCGCTGCCTGCGGTGCTGCTGCTAAAGCAATCCGTCGTCTATTTCACTAACGTCTGCGTCCTGTTCTGCAATTAACCCGGTAGCAGCGACGGGCCAAATTTGTGGCTTTACCGTGTACCAGCTATTGACCAAATTTTTACCATGATATAAACCCCCAAAATGGATGAAGCGTTAACTGATCACAAATGCGTTGGTACTAAATGTTATGAAATGGTTTGAGTAAGTGATGATTTTTTCTCATTGAAAAAAAGATTTACGCTTGAATACATACTTTAAGAGCTGGGTTAAGGGTTCGCGATGTAACAAACGATTCTGATACACAGCCACTAACGTAACGCTTATGGCTACGAAGACCATTAACAATATCAAAATCGACGAATCGTTCATCATTATTATAATTATTCTTTTAACTAGATTGAAAAATTATTACACCGTCCTTCTGTATCTTGACAGAAGAATTGCCAAGTAATCACACGTCTGTTAAATAGCTAATTATGTTTAACACACCTAAGTCTCAGCGCTCACGACTCAGTCCGCCTTCCTTTGTTGTCTCAATTTTAGAGGGTGTGCAAAATAGATCTACTCTCATGAAATATTCGCTAATAAAATCCTTCATACTTTTGGCTATTCGCAGGAGACTCCTATTGGTTTCGATGAGTCCTGCTACGGTTATATCTTCTTCGCGTCGAACAAAGTTCATATCGTATCCACGGAAGATAACAGTCGAATACAAGGGTTAGGATCTACATAGAGATGTACACATGAGGTATGTAAACCAGTAACACACTGACTTACAATTCTGACTTTATTATTTAGAACTGAATGTCGTCTACCTTTGAATGAAGTGAATGCGTGTCTTTGTCTTCCGAAGCTTCCGATTCTGAATCTAGTTCGTATTGATTGTCGTCTAACCTTATGTGAGGTGAATGTGTGTCTTTGTCTTCCGAAGCTTCCGATTCTGACTTTAGTATTATGTTAACCATAATTTAGGATCTACATAGGGAGATGTACGTTCGAACTGAATGTCGTCTACCTTTGATTGAAGTGAATGCATGTCTTTGTCTTCCGAAGCTTCCGATTCTGAATCTTGAATGTCGTCTGACCTTATGTGAGGTGAATGTGTTTTCGATTCTGAATTTAGTTCGTGCTAGAGTTTATGCTACATTCATAAAGTCCGAATTGGAAGCCAAAGACTTCACATCCAGCAACTTCAAAGTCAGAATCAGAGCACCGAAAGACATAATTGAAAAAAAGAATCGTCAAATGTGTCGAGGTCTCCGTCCGATTTTGATCTAGCGAAGTTTGCTACTGTTTCGCTACTTGTCAATTCACCGTTGCCAGCAACGAGTAAAGTCAACCGAGACCATGTGAGCCACTGCAGCTCGCTGGCAGCTCACCCCCACCGTGTTGAACCCCACCGCCCAACACCCGAGGCGAAACTCTCGGCTAACTGGCAGGAGTGACCCGATGAGGTGTCCCCCTAAAAAGTCCACTTACGGCTCAAACCGGGCGACCGGACCGCTCGATTCTGCACCTGTTAGGGATGAAATGCGTGACGCGAGCGCGCCGATATCGTGAGTTACCACTGAAAGTCAGAATGCGACGCTTCCTCCTCCCGATTTGGAGCGTAGGGATAACTGAACTATTTTAACGGATGGGTTTCGGTCACGACGGTCGACGATTTGGACCATTCGGGAGGCAGAATCTGTCGCGCTCGTCACCCTATATGTTCACAGGTGTGCTCAAGGCACTTCGCTACACGCTAGATGCGCTACTAAGGTGGCGTTGGACCGTCACTGGTAACGCTGGGGAGGTCGTCGTCAAAAACCCCCATAGCCTGTACACCCCCGCTGACCCTCCACCCCCCGCATCTGAATTTTTAGTAAATTGACACAAGAACACACACATTCACCTATTAGAATCGGACACTCTGAAATAAAAAAAAACATTAGTTGCACTAAAACAAACCTATATTATCAGAATAGGACGCTCAGAAAGACAAGAACACACATTCACCTCGATAGAGTTAGACGACATTCAGTTGTATTATAATTGGATGATAAAATATACATGAACACACATTCACCGATAGAGTCAGAATCTGTTCATGATCAACACTAGCTAGAGTGGGGTCCGATATTTGACGATTTCGTTTCATAACAGTCTCCTAAGCGTTAATCTAAAAAATTGAGTTTTCTGAGGGAAGGTATATAAATTATCAGAGAGGAGAAAGAAGGAATCTGTAAGTTATATTCTCGAATTTAGGTAGTTTGTCGCGACAAAGATAGAAATTGGACGCTCCGTAGTGCACAGACACACATTCATCTCAATTAAGTTTATAATCTGTATGCACCCCCATGAGGATTTGGACCCCACTTTGTACTATCGATGTACATATACCCATGCAAAGTTTATATTCTGAAGTTAGTGTAGAGACATTCACAGCTAACCATACAGCTACAGGGCCATCAACCGCTTGTTCTGTGATGGGAGTTCTCATAAGAATTACCGCTAGTTTGTCGTTCTTGAGATTAGAAGGCGAGTACTCGTTAGCTTTTATTTCGTTTTTTCAGCCTTATTCGTATATTTTTTTTTATCCTTCTTCTTTTCTGTTTGTATCGTCTGTTTTGTCTTTTTTGTCTTTTCATTTTATTGTTCTTGCCTTTCATCTTCCTCCTTCCTGTCATTTCACTTTTGTATATTATTTTTTACTTCTGCTTCCTCGTTTTGCTTTCCTGCGTTTTACATTCTCATAATATTAATCTTCCCAATTTCTGAACATTTAAATACTCTCTTTTGTTTCTCTTCTTTCCCATTCGTGTTTATTTTTCCTCCTTTTATTGTTTTCTTCCAACTTTTTCTATTTCTTTTCATATCCTCTTACTTTTTCATATATTCTAAGTCTTATTTCGCCTCTTATCCCTTCTCCCTACTCTGCCTTGCTTTAGTTCTTCCATCGCCTTCCTCGTAACTTCCTTTTTGTATCCTCTACGTTCTTTGAGTTATAATTCCTTGACATTTTTTCTTCCATTTCCTTCTTCCGTTTTCTTGTTCATCGTTTTGTTTCCTTTTGCAAGTCTTGTTTTACTTCATCTAATATTTTTTCCTTTCTTTTTTTTCTTCGTCCTTCTTCTTTTGCTTCTTTTCTTCCTGTTACTCCTTCAAAACTCTCACTTACTCATACTTATTATTTCCATATTACTCCTTCTCCTCCTTTTTCCTGCCCACAAACTTTTCCTTCGATTTTGCATTCCTCTTTCATCATTTTCCTCCTATTCTCTTCCTTTTCTTCTGCAGTGGTGATGCCGGGAAGAAGGGTGGAGGGGGGCGGATATGGTAGTCCTGGTGGTTGAAGTGCCTGCCATGATGGTGTTAATGGTCGTTATTCAAGTGGTGGGTGATTAGTAGTGGTGGTAGGCAGTGTTCCTGATAGTGTTATTAGTTGGAATGCTTATTTTGAGTTTAGGTCTACGGGTTTGTTATACCATGTTTCAGTTACTATTCTTCCATTGTGTGTGTTTGTGTGTGTGTGTGTGTGTGTGTGTGTGTTTGTGTGTGTGTGTGTGTGTGTGTGTGTGTGTGTGTGTGTGTGTGTGTGTGTGTGTAAAATTCACCGTGGCCTGATCGCGTTTTCCTTTTAGTGTCACATTTTTGCACAGCTCTCCTCCGCCCCGCCCTTCTCGTGGCCTGACAGCCAATCACACAGCAGAGCCGCGTGTGGGATGCCAGGTTCCACTTCTCGTAAAATTCGTCAATTTTATCTGTGTTTTCCATGCATAAAAAGGTCGAAGATACATAAGTGTGTACCATGTGGACGTATTTTTTTTATTATTTTTTCATTTGATTTTGTTCGACTTTGATTAAATCCAGTCAGTGAAGAAATAGAACGACCAGACTGGTGTGTTGACATCGTCACTTGATGAGAGAGAGTTTTGTGGGAGCTATTTTCAGGTAAATGGAAACAATTTTGTTAGCAAAATTTCAATATTTTGATTTATTGATGAAGGTTATTGGCAAGTCGGAGAACAGATTTGGCACGATTCTTGGCATAAATGTGAAGACCATTTTAGCAAAAGTTCTAAGGCTCCGGCACCTTCTGTGAGCTGCCTCAATCGTTGATAGCACGCGAACAAGCGTGACTGAACCAGGAGTTTTGCCGTGATAAATGAATAACGCGGAATGTGGCTCCATCCTGATCTCACCTCCGTCACGCTCTGGGCACGCGTCTCAGAACTGGAAGCTATAATCATTCCGCAGAGAATGAGAGAAAATAAAACTCAGGTCATCACACTGAGCTGAAGCATACAGGCAAGAGCATTCTAATACCTTTCATTTAAATATAGTTTTAAAACAGGTGGTCGTTCAGACAACTCCTTACATAACGTGTCTTGTTCTGAGGTGCAACACGACACCGCTATCCCTGCCTAAGGTTTTTTGTAAGACAATATTTTCTATTTTTTCATTTGAAATATAAGATAAGAAATGTCAGCACACACATGCGTCCAAACACTCCCCACAGATGCGACACTCTTGAACAATTTGTTCCGTAGAAGTGGCACCGTTCCATGGGATGCGTTCCTCTGCATGGTGATTTTAGTCAGCTGGCGAGCCGTTCCTCTCAGTGTGATTGTGGTGCTTCTTGGCACTCCTCAGTCTCTGTTATCACCAGTCAGCGACAGTTACTGTTCAGCGGGTGTTGAGAAGTGCACCCGGAATGTACGTCACCTGTACGTCGCTGAACATTTGAGTTCGATCACGACGCTGTGTACTCGCCCGGTGCTCACAGAAACTCGCCACCACTCGGCTTT
Source organism: Eriocheir sinensis (assembly GCF_024679095.1). Taxonomy (NCBI): domain Eukaryota; kingdom Metazoa; phylum Arthropoda; class Malacostraca; order Decapoda; family Varunidae; genus Eriocheir; species Eriocheir sinensis. Next base: position 70,730 of record NW_026111977.1, read on the forward strand.
GCGCCTCTCTTGGCACGACTTCTGCTGCGGGAGTTGGTGCCCCGATGTGTCTGTCCCTCGTAGAAATGCTTTGTTTCGTATCTTGGCGGGACGTGGCTGCTGGCGTTGTGCTGGCGGTGCTGTGAGTGGCGGCTGTTGGTGTAGTTGTGTGCAGCATACCAGCCACTGTTTTGCTGGAAGGAGTCGTTGCTCTGCTGTGCCGGCCTCGCGAGGTGCCGAGGTGCGCCACGCAGCGAGTTAGAGGCGGATCTAACGGGCTGCTGGTGAGGCCTCGAGGTAAAGTTGGGAGGCTGAGTGACTTGGAGCGGCGCGGCATATCTGAAGGTGTCGTGGCCACGGTACACCTCACGTTCCTTAACGGGGGCGCGGAGGTTACCAAGGTTGAAGCGCACATGTCCTGGACAGGTGGACCGTGGCATCTTTTCTTTCTTCAGGATACCTTTAGGAGACTTCCCTTCAGTAGTGGTATTCATTTGTGCACAGCGAGCTGCTCCAACTGTTTGCTGGTGTCGTGTGTTGTGTTTCTTTACCGCGTCCTTTGCTGACCCTTTCTGTGGCTTCACTGTTCTCTCCTTTCGCCTTTCCAGCTCAGGACGAATGCTGGAGAGAGGGAAGCCATACATGAAGTAGTCGTAGCCACGGTACAGTTCACGATCCTTGACGAAAGTGTTCAGGTTCTGGAAGTTAAAGCGCACACATTTATGAGCGGTGCTGGCCGTCTTTCCTTTCTTGAGGATCCCTGTGAGGTGTTGTGGCTCATTGATTTTGTTGTCTGCATCTATTGCTTCCTCTTTTCTGAGCCTCTGGCAGCTTCCTTTGGTGGCTCTTCCTGTGGCTGCTCTCTCCTCACGATCCGTGACGAACGTGTTCAGGTTCTGGAAGTTAAAGCGCACACATTTATGAGCGGTGCTGGCCGTCTTTCCTTTCTTGAGGATCCCTGTGAGATGTTGTGGCTCATTGATTTTGTTTGCTGAATCTGTTGCTTCCTCTGTAACTGTTTTCTTAGCCTCTGGCAGTTGTTTACTGCTTCCTTTGCTGGCTCTTCCTGTGGCTCCACTGCTCTCTCCTTTAAGCTTTTCAGCTCAGGACGAATGCTGGAGTGAGGGAAGCCATCTTTGAAGTAGACGTAGGCACAGTAGAGCTCACGCATTTAGACGAAAGTGTTCAGGTTTTGGAAGTTGAACCTGATCATTTTCTTGACCAGTGTTTGAGATGCATCCCGCTGTTTGAAGCTGCTGATAAGGGCATCTTTTCCGGTGGGCCAGTAACAGCCTTGCTCCTGCTGGAAGGAGCGTCCCCAGCCGTGCCTTGGTGCCCGGAGGAGCTCATCGTATACCTCCTTTATTTTCTCTCTCTTGACCATGTGCAGAGTAATTACGAGTTTGAACCCTCTTGCCATGGCTCTCCAATTGCGTGCAGTCTTTTGTGCGACTGTTGTATCATCCACTGGCTTGTGGACCTTCTCTCTCTTCACCAAGTGGATTGTGATGATGAGAGTCTGACGCCTCCTGCCAGTGGCCTCCTTTTCGCCCTTCCCCACCACCCCATCAGCATCCAGCAAGGTGTCGGAGGGGATCTCCTCCTCCACCACTGCGAGAGGCTGAGCAGCCTTCTTCAGGCAGACCAGGGCCTGTTGCCCTGCATCGGCCTGGGCACCCGCGTTTTCGGTTTCCTCGACGATGTCGTCAGGTTCCTCGGAGGGGCTGCGGCGCTTCCGCCTGGCGAAGAGCCAGCCAAGCACCCGCAGCACCAAGACTTCTTCACTTGTTTTGCTGAGTCATTTTAATGTAAATGAACAATCTTTAGCAGGAACGTGCAGGTCATCAACGTTGTCCTCTTCTGGGATGGCTTCTCCTCGTCGTGTTCCGCCTTGGCTACACCGACCACTGGCGGGGACGCTCAAAGAAAAGGCTGAGAGTGTAACGCTGGGGCGATGGGACGTAATGCAGGTGACGAAATGTTGCTGGAAGTAGTGCGCCCAGTCCACGCCCACGCCCTCATGCTCCTCCTGCCACCCACACCAACCCACACAACCCACTCCCTCATCCCTGGCCGAATGATTGCTACCAGTATTACGCCCATTCAACCCCGCACCCACGTCCTCATGCCACCCACACCAACCCACAACCCTCCCTCATCAATGGCCGAATGTTTGCAACAAGTATTACGCCCATGCCAACCCCACCCACGCCCTCATGCTCCTAGCTCCTTCTACTCACACCAACCCTCATAATTCATCCCCTCACCTTCACTCAAACCTGCCGGCGCCGCAACACATCTCATCACACCGAGAAGCCGCCGTGAGCTGGGACTGGCCGCATCGTGCCCACCTTACCCAATGAACCACTCGGCCGAAAATTCTTGCCACAAGCCCAGCAAGAACTTCGTATTATTAATCTTACAAGAATAATAACATGTCACACAAATATATTTCCCTTATATTGATTATTGGCAATGAAGGGAGGCGTACAAAATATTTACAGTTACAAATATTTAGCTGCTGCAACAATACGATTTCTCGGGAAGTTTTTTCTTCTGAATTTTCACAGATGACGCGTTCAGCGGCGTGAGGCTTTGTTAACTACTGGATCGTCCCGCCTTGCCCTCCAGGAGCCTTGGTGATGGATTTGTCTCTTGTTAGCACTGAACTACAAATACACACACACACACACACACACACACACACACACACACACACACACACACACACACACACACACACACACACACACCTCTCACCCACCACCTCTCTCTCTCTCTCTCTCTCTCTCTCTCTCTCTCTCTCTCTCTCTCTCTCTCTCTCTCTCTCTCTCTCTCTCTCTCTCTCTCTCTCTCTCTCTCTCTCTCAATCACTCGATGACGACCTTGAAATGTACAGCGTCTTAAGGCAGTCTTAAATAAAAACGACTCACTGATATTGGGAGACTCACTCCCCCATATCCGACGCCGACACTGTCACTGTCAAGGTACAGAAGATAGGTCACATAGAATAATCAGTTTACTCGACCTTGTTATAACGACCCAAGATAACCTAGTCAGTAGTGTCACGGTAGGAGAACACCTCGGTTCTTATGATCATAAATTAGTGCACGTCGACATCAGAGGTCAGTCATCAGTGACTGAAAATAAAATAAAGGTGCCCAATTTCAAAAGAGCTAACTTCGTAGAAATCCGACAAAAACTAACAAATACAACTATCAGATGACGGCAACGTAGATGAAGCCTGGCTAAGCCTTAAATCACTCACTCAGCAGAACACATTCGTTCCCTTGTGCGAGAAGCGAATTAACACTAATAAAAGCCCACCGTGGTTTAATAGCGATATTAAACAATCAGTCAATGAGAGAAAATTGTTTTACAAGTTAAAGAAAGAACAAAGCACGCCCGAAAACATTAGACTTTATAATGATGCCAGGCGACGAGTAAAAAGACTAGTAGGTCAGGCAAAGCGTAGATATGAAGAAAATATTGCAGCCAACTGTAAAAACAATCCGAAATCTTTCTTCAGTTACATAAACAACAGAAAGGCGATCAAAAGTGGTATTGGACCGTTAACAAACAGCGACGGTGCACTAGTGACTAACAGCCAACACATTGCAAACCTCTTAAACAATTACTTTTCCTCGGTATTTTATACTAACAGTCTTCCTCTCGCTACCAACAACACCAGTACTATTGTAAATCTCGAGCATGCATTGGCTAATTTTGAAATAACAGCCGATGAAGTCCTTGAAGCTCTCCATTCACTTAAAACAAATAAAAGTCCCGGACCCGACAAAGTATATCCTATACTGCTTAAAGAAACAAAGAGCGAAATAGTCTCCTCCCTCACTACCGTATTCAATATGTCCTTGCGACAAGGCATCGTCCCTTCGGAATGGAAAAAGGCTAACGTGATACCGATTTTTAAGAAAGGAGACAAAAAAATACCAGGCAACTACCGACCCATTAGTCTAACTTCAATTGTAGGTAAGCTACTCGAGAGCATAATTAGACAAAATTGTGAGTTACCTCGAAAGCCACTCATTAATTGGGGATTCACAACATGGCTTCCGTAACAAAAGATCCTGCCTGTCAAACCTACTGACCTTTTATAACGATCTCTTCTCAATTTATGACGTAACCAAATCAGTGGACGTAGTCTATCTTGATTTCAGAAAGCGTTTGATAAAGTCCCACATCATAAATTACTTTATAAATTAAAGCAAATAGGCATTGACGGTCAAGTAAACCAATGGATCGCGAATTGGTTGAGCAACAGACAACAAAGAGTAGTGATTGACGGATTTAACTCAGAGTGGGCGCCGGTCACTAGTGGCGTCCCTCAGGGCTCGGTTCTTGGCCCAGTGCTCTTCATTATTTACATCAACGACGTGGATGTTGGACTCAATAATCGCATTAGTAAATTTGCAGACAACACAAAGATTAGTAACTCGGTTATCACTGACGAAGACAGGCAAAGCCTCCAAGAGGATTTGCACAAAATTTCAACGGTCGGATAAATGGGAGATGCCCTTTAACGTAGACAAGTGCCAGGTCCTTCAAGTTGGAACAAAAAATAAGTTCGATTACGAAATGCGCGGCGTTAAACTCACATGCGGTCAATGCGTTAAGGGCCTGGGGATCAAACTCGCGTCGAACCTCAAATTTTCACAGCAATGCATCGATGCAGCAAATAAAGCGAAGAGAATGCTCGGCTTCATTAAAATAAACTTTTATTAAAAAATAATACTTCCGCTTTACAATAGTTATAATCAGACTCTACTTGGAATATGCGGTACAATTTTGGTCTCCCCACCAAAGGACAGTGCTAAGTTAGAAGGTGTCCAACGTCGGGCTACAAATATGATCCCTTCCTTGCGCAACAAACCTTACGAAAAGAGGCTCTCAACAGTTAACATGTTCTCTCTTGAGAAACGTCACCTCCGAGGAAAACTGATCGAATGTTTTGAAATACTTAATGGCTTTACGAATGTGGACAAATCAAAATTGTTTGTGATCGATGACACTTTGCGAACGAGAAACAATGGCACAAAACTTAAATGTAAACAAGTAAATTCAGACTGCACCAAATTTTTCACCAACAACGATGTAGTGCGAGAATGGAATAAGCTCCCACCTTCAGTGGTCCAATGTAACACGATTGACTCCTTTAAAAACATGCTCGATCGTCACTTCCTTCAACTTAATATTAACTAGAGTAGAAAAGCAACGTTTTGGAGCCATCTGATTAATGTAAAATCACTTAGGTTTAAGGACAGACCACCTAGTGTGGACCATGGGGTCTGTGTGGTCTGGGCCCGTATCCTCGACAACTATTAATACTAAACTTGGTATTAACTTTCGACTTTGGTATTAACTTCACTCTCAAAGTGTATCCTCAACAACTATTAGCCTAATACCTACTCTTAACTTTGGTGTTAACTTGAGAGTGCTGGCGAGGACTTCTAAACACTTAATAGTAAAGTTAATAGTGAAACCCAGACCCAGACCCATATCAACATGGCCCCCGGACTTCCTCGTCCAGCCCGCCTCCGCAATTTAGAGTTTGATAGGGCGCTTTGGAACTGTATAACGATGGTGAACTTGTCAAGACATACATATTAGACCGTGCAGGAATGGAGTATGTGACTGATTTGGTGAGAAGAGAGCTACAAGATCCAGTTCAAAGGGAGCATTCCCTCACCCCGGGGTTGAAAGTGATTTTGACTTAAAGGTACTTGGTTCAGGAAAAATGCTGCAGTGTTCAAGTGATGAGTTTGGGGTAAGCCAGAGTAGTGTAAGCAGGGTGATTGTGGAAACTCTGGCCGCCCTCAGTGACCCGTAGGTAGTCGGGAGGTTTATCCAGTCTCCCCTTGATAGGGTGGAGATCCGTGTAAAGCAAGCAGAATTCTACCAACTTGCCGGTGTTGTGGGAGTGATAGACTGTACCCATGTGAAAATAATGGCACCAAAGGAAAACGATGTAGTTTATGTCAACAGAAAAAAAAAATAAACACAGCTTGAACATACAATTAGTGTTTGATGCCTTTGTTATTGATTAAAATGTGAAATATTCGAGTTAAGGAAAACAAAACATGGGAAAAAAAACTTTTATTTGTAGCAGAAAGGTACACACATGCAAATGAAAAAGATGACATTAAAATTGCATCAAAATGTCATTTAGAATATGATTTATAATTAATGCTGCCGGTTATTCATATTGAGATAATGGTGGTAAGAAGGCTTGTTAGAGACGTCTGCCAGTGTGAGGGAGGAAGAACGAAAGGTCGAGGTGACCACATCGCGAACATCATGACATGAGTGAAGTAAAACGAGGTTACTTGGTTTCTGTTTACAAAGTTCCAAGTGGAAAAACAACTTTATTGTGAATTCAGTGTTTACTTTTCTGGAGTATTGTGTTTACTGAGTGAATTGGTGACCAATCTGTTGCTATTTGTGTCTTGCTTGAAGATATTCATCATTGGATTCAAAGCTATGGTATTAATGTGCAATAGTCATCATACCAAAATACGTAGTAATTAATTATATATGTCAACCTATTTATTTTCATGAGATCATGGTATGACCACTGAAAAACATAGCTTTTTATCTTGGCTCCATTACAAATTCAGTATATAATTACTCTATTAGTGGAATCTAGTTTTCAGCATCTTTTATTATTATGCCAATATTCTAAGCACTCAGCTTGCAAACATGCTTAGGTTGTCAGTTTGGGTCGGACTTATGTGAACACTTTACCAAGTGACCTAAGATTACTCAATGCTCATAAAGCTATGGTATTAACGTGCAATGGTCATCATACCAAAATATGTAGTAATTAATTATATATGTCAACCTAATTATTTTCATGAGATCATGGTATGACCGCTGAAAACATAGCTTTTTTTATCTTAGCTCCATTACAAATTCAGTATATAATTATTCATATATTCAATAAAGTAGTGGAATCAGTTTTCAGCATCTTTTATTACTATGCCAATATTCTAAACACTCAGCTTGCAAACACGCTGAGGGTTATGTTGTCAGCTTGGGTCGGACTTAGGTGAACACTTTACCAAGTGACCTAAGATTACTCAATGCTACCATATAGGTATACTACATCTTTGATTGTGAGTTCATCAGAGAGCACTGGAGCAGCATGAGTCTAATTAGGTGCTAATGAATATCCTGCCTGCATCACAGACTACATAAAATGCAAATATGATCAGTGCCTAAAGGTGTTATGAGCTAATGATGGTAAATATATATATATATATATATATATATATATATATATATATATATATATATATATATATATATATATATATATATATATATATATATATATATATATATATATATATATATATATATATATATATATATATATATATATAACAATGTCGGCCATAGTGTCACACCCACTTTTGAAGGCCAAATGACGCCCCTGATTGTAACAACGCATCTTGTAACACCCATGACTGGGTGCCGGTGCAAATCTCCTCATTTAACACCGAGAAATTAATCTAGGCTCTAGGGAACTCAGAAAAATCCAAGTTAGAGAGTGCTGGCTGTGGAGATTGAACCAGTGACCTTCGACATACAAAGCCATGTCTGTCAGTCGAGCCAATAAAGGTAAAGGTAAAGTTGGGGCATACGCTATAGCAGCGCGTGGCCTCGGTGCTCATCTCCGTAACATTGGGCCTTGAGCCTGTGGTGAGAGGGAGCCCATTACCCCAGGACACAGGGCCAGTGTGACATCCGGGCTACCACAGTTTCCCCAGGTAGTCATTTATCGACCACCCCGAGAGGGAGGATGATCAGCTGGGTGAGCTGCACGCCGACTGCCCAGGCCGGGATTCGAGCCCGGGCCCGCGTAGAAGCCAGGCATGCTGACCACTAGACCACGGAGGCGTATTGGAGCCCAATCTCAAGTGAACCCACTCACAATGGCACACAATTTTTTTTCCGGTAAATTTTGTGCTTTGAATGAATTTGCTAATCATTTCTGTCGAAAAACAGCACAAATTATTTTTCACCCCTTCCACCCTAACCTCCTCAGTAATAATAAAAAAAAGTGACAAAATCATAGCCTTGAGGCAGTAATATTCAGCCCCAGCATCAAAAAATTATACTGCTGCCCTATGAAAGGCATCTCTTAACTCCGATGAAGTAGGTGGTGACTGGTGGAGCAGCTTCATTGTCATCCCTTGCAGTGGCAGGTGTCATTGGACCAGCAGATGATGAAGCAGTGGCAGGTGTCATTGGGCCAGCAGATGATGAAGCAGTGGCTGGTGTCATTGGGCCAGCAGATGATGAAGCAGTGGCTGGTGTCATTGGGCCAGCAGATGATGAAGCAGTGGCTGGTGTCATTGGACCAGCAGATGATGAAGCAGTGGCTGGTGTCATTGGGCCAGCAGATGATGAAGCAGTGGCAGGTGTCATTGGGCCAGCAGATGATGAAGCAGTGGCTGGTGTCATAGGACCAGCAGATGATGAAGCAGTGGCTGGTGTCATAGGACCAGCAGATGATGAAGCAGTGGCTGGTGTCATAGGACCAGCAGATGATGAAGCAGTGGCTGGTGTCATTGGGCCAGCAGATGATGAAGCAGTGGCAGGTGTCATTGGGCCAGCAGATGATGAAGCAGTGGCTGGTGTCATTGGACCAGCAGATGATGAAGCAGTGGCTGGTGTCATTGGGCCAGCAGATGATGAAGCAGTGGCTGGTGTCATTGGGCCAGCAGATGATGAAGCAGTGGCTGGTGTCATTGGACCAGCAGATGATGAAGCAGTGGCAGGTGTCATTGGGCCAGCAGATGATGAAGCAGTGGCTGGTGTCATTGGGCCAGCAGATGATGAAGCAGTGGCAGGTGTCATTGGGCCAGCAGATGATGAAGCAGTGGCTGGTGTCATTGGGCCAGCAGATGATGAAGCAGTGGCTGGTGTCATTGGGCCAGCAGATGATGAAGCAGTGGCTGGTGTCATTGGGCCAGCAGATGATGAAGCAGTGGCTGGTGTCATTGGGCCAGCAGATGATGAAGCAGTGGCTGGTGTCATTGGGCCAGCAGATGATGAAGCAGTGGCAGGTGTCATTGGGCCAGCAGATGATGAAGCAGTGGCTGGTGTCATTGGGCCAGCAGATGATGAAGCAGTGGCATATGTCATTGGGCCAGCAGATGATGAAGCAGTGGCAGGTGTCATTGGGCCAGCAGATGATGAAGCAGTGGCTGGTGTCATTGGACCAGCAGATGATGAAGCAGTGGCTGGTGTCATTGGGCCAGCAGATGATGAAGCAGTGGCTGGTGTCATTGGACCAGCAGATGATGAAGCAGTGGCAGGTGTCATTGGGCCAGCAGATGATGAAGCAGTGGCTGGTGTCATTGGGCCAGCAGATGATGAAGCAGTGGCTGGTGTCATTGGGCCAGCAGATGATGAAGCAGTGGCTGGTGTCATTGGGCCAGCAGATGATGAAGCAGTGGCTGGTGTCATTGGGCCAGCAGATGATGAAGCAGTGGCTGGTGTCATTGGGCCAGCAGATGATGAAGCAGTGGCTGGTGTCATTGGGCCAGCAGATGATGAAGCAGTGGCAGGTGTCATTGGGCCAGCAGATGATGAAGCAGTGGCAGGTGTCATTGGGCCAGCAGATGATGAAGCAGTGGCAGGTGTCATTGGGCCAGCAGATGACGAAGCAGTGGCATATGTCATTGGGCCAGCAGATGATGAAGCAGTGGCAGGTGTCATTGGGCCAGCAGATGATGAAGCAGTGGCAGGTGTCATAGGGCCAGCAGATGATGGAGCAGTGGCTGGTGTCATAGGGCCAGCAGATGATGAAGCAGTGGCTGGTGTCATAGGGCCAGCAGATGATGAAGCAGTGGCTGGTGTCATAGGGCCAGCAGATATTGAAGCAGTGGCAGGTGTCATAGGGCCAGCAGATATTGAAGCAGTGGCTGGTGTCATTGGGCCAGCAGATGATGAAGCAGTGGCTGGTGTCATAGGGCCAGCAGATGATGAAGCAGTGGCTGGTGTCATTGGGCCAGCAGATGATGAAGCAGTGGCAGGTGTCATAGTGCCAGCAGATGATGAAGCAGTGGCTGGTGTCATTGGGCCAGCAGATGATGAAGCAGTGGCTGGTGTCATTGGGCCAGCAGATGATGAAGCAGTGGCTGGTGTCATTGGGCCAGCAGATGATGAAGCAGTGGCTGGTGTCATTGGGCCAGCAGATGATGAAGCAGTGGCAGGTGTCATTGGGCCAGCAGATGATGAAGCAGTGGCTGGTGTCATTGGGCCAGCAGATGATGAAGCAGTGGCTGGTGTCATTGGGCCAGCAGATGATGAAGCAGTGGCTGGTGTCATAGGGCCAGCAGATGATGAAGCAGTGGCTGGTGTCATTGGGCCAGCAGATGATGAAGCAGTGGCAGGTGTCATAGTGCCAGCAGATGATGAAGCAGTGGCTGGTGTCATTGGGCCAGCAGATGATGAAGCAGTGGCTGGTGTCATAGTGCCAGCAGATGATGAAGCAGTGGCTGGTGTCATTGGGCCAGCAGATGATGAAGCAGTGGCTGGTGTCATTGGGCCAGCAGATGGTGAAGCAGTGGCTGGTGTCATTGGGCCAGCAGATGATGAAGCAGTGGCTGGTGTCATTGGGCCAGCAGATGATGAAGCAGTGGCTGGTGTCATTGGGCCAGCAGATGATGAAGCAGTGGCTGGTGTCATTGGACCAGCAGATGATGAAGCAGTGGCTGGTGTCATTGGGCCAGCAGATGATGAAGCAGTGGCTGGTGTCATTGAGCCAGCAGATGATGAAGCAGTGGCAGGTGTCATAGTGCCAGCAGATGATGAAGCAGTGGCTGGTGTCATTGGGCCAGCAGATGATGAAGCAGTGGCTGGTGTCATTGGGCCAGCAGATGATGAAGCAGTGGCTGGTGTCATTGGGCCAGCAGATGATGAAGCAGTGGCTGTTGCCGGAGCAGCTAATGGTATCTTTTCCACAAGTAATGAACAATGTGCTGGGATGGTCTCTAGCAATACTGATAAAGTGTGTATCTACAAGAATATGAATTTAAGGGTAATTAATAAATTGTTTTAATAAGAATATAAAAGAATATAAAGAATATAAAAATGTCATTGTCATGAAGGGGCAGGGGTAAACCAGTGTATGCTGTGAGGCCTTGGTGTGGAAGTTCCCTGCCTGAACTGTGCAGCTAATCCCCCATACAGTGAGGGCCTTTTTTACTCCCTCAGGGGCTGTGCAGCTGAGAGAGTGGTGTACATGAGTGTGAGTGTGTGAGTAAGTGTGTGCCTGTCTTGGCTAAAACCCTTCACTGGGGGAAGACAACCAAGGTATTTAGATAGATTGATAGTCATTGACAGATGAACATTAAAAAAAAATCTATATCAAATATGCAGTTCACTGCTATGAACTTATTAACTTTAAGCTGAAATAAAGGCATTGTGGCCAGTATAGCTGCATTCTGTGAGCACATACAAAACTAACTAATATATGTTTTACATTTAAAGACATAACAACTAAAAAAAATTACCAGTCTGCCGCTGCTCATTCTTGCACTTGGTAATGCAAGGCTTTGATTTTTGTTGTACGTTGTACCAACGCCTCTCACAGTCATCCTGCGTACGGGGTCCACTCCCAGGGAAGGCACTGTCAGGGTATAAATGTGAAGCAAGTTTCTTAATCGTTTCACTATGGCATGCTGTTTATTTCCCATACCTTCTCCAATAACATTTAATACATGCTGTGATGGAAAGCTAAATCAGTACCAATATTTTATTTACATGCATCATAAGACATTAACTTTTTAGTTGTTATGAACATGGCCATAAATACTACTTTTCATTACCTACTTTTCTAAAATGCTTTTCTCTAAGTAGGATGATATTACACAATACAGCTATACAAAAAAATTCAAAGCATTAATCTTAATTCCATTCTTTTGAGTACTTCTAACCTAACATTATATCACCAGAAACTGTTTGACCAATGCTATCAAAATAATATTTTAATCTTACTTTACCATTCTCATCAAATCTACCTATTCCGATATAGTCTTAACATAAAATATTTGTAAAAGTGTTGAGAGCCTGGCATGCCCAACCCACCCACCCCCCCAAAAAAATCTAAATAAGGAATAAATAAAAAAAACAGGTAAATATGACTTGACTCTCTTATACTAACCCCCTTTCCACCCTAACAAACTTGGGGACCTACCATGTTAGGTTAGGACGTGTTTGGTAGGACATGTTTAGCAGGAGTTGGTTTAGTTATGTTAGATTGTTGAGGGAGTGGGGGTTGCAGCAGAAATGGTCATGATGATGCTATTCACATGGAGCAGTAGGAATAAGTATGTCCTGTTTGGAAACTCTGTGGTTGTGTTTGTATACAAAAATACCCATTTGACGAGGTTAGGTTAGTTTGCAAGTTACTTGAATCATGGATATGTGAATATGTAACAAAAACAATAAAAGCGTTAACCTTAATCTCATTATCTTGAGTACATTCCAATCTAACATTATATCACCATAATCTGTTTGGCCAATGCTATAAATATACTATTTTAATCTTACTTTACCATTCTCACAAAGCCTACCCATTCCCATATAGTCTTGACATAAAGTACTTGTAAAAGTGTCCATAGTCTGGCATGCCTAGCATCCCCCCAAAAAAAATAATAAACAAATAAAAATAAATAAAGAATGAAAACAGGGCAAATATGCCTTAACTATCTATACCAACCCCTCTTCCCCAACAAACTTGGCATGTTAAGTTAGGATGTGTTCGGTAGGACGGGGCAAGTTTGGCATGGTTAGGTTTAGTTATGTTAGGTTGTTGAGGGAGAGGGGGTTGTGGCAGAAATGGTCATAATGAAACTATTCAGATACAGAATGAAAAGGTATGTTCTGTTTGGAAGGTCAGTGGTTGTGTTATTATGCAAAAAATACCCAACTGATTAGGTTAGGTTAGTTTGTAAGCTGATTGAACCATGAATATGTGATTACTAACCTTGTTACAGCTTCTGCCACTTCAGTCCACGCTCTCTTCTTATCCTCAGGGGTGATACTCTTCCCATAACACCCTCTGATTATACGTATTTTTTCATGAATTTGACGTAAGAAGACCGTTTCATCTGGCGACCAATTAAACTTACTCCTTTTCTGCGCTGGTTCTCCGGCCCGTAGATCATTGGGGCAGATGACGTGGTTATGGTGCGGTAATTTCAGCAGAGCAAGTCGTGACGCAGGCGGGGAGATAAGGGTATTGACGAGTGACGGAGTAAAAACAGCCTTGGAGGCTGCTTCTATCTGCCACAAAACTCAGTATTTTCTTGTGTTTGCCATTTATTATGTTTCTGTTGTACATTTATACATCTTTTCTTTATTTTTCTTTTGAAATATATACTTAATTCATGTCGGATGTTTACGTTTTGCACGGAGGCGTCCTTAGCAACGAGCCCGCCATAAAGAAGAAGAAGAAGAAGATAATAGTAGCCAGGATTTGCTAATACTTACACTCAAAGTTGACGAGGATAGCTTTTACTCTTAATAATTTGAAACTATTAACTTTGATAGTAACTTTAAGAGTAAAAGTTAATAGCTCTCGAGGATACGGGCCCTGATTTTCTATGTAAAAAAAAAATCTATCTATGTAAATCTCTCTCTCTCTCTCTCTCTCTCTCTCTCTCTCTCTCTCTCTCTCTCTCTCTCTCTCTCTCTCTCTCTCTCTCTCTCTCTCTCTCTCTCTCTCTCTCTCTCTCTCTCTCTCTCTCTCTCTCTCTCTCTCTCTCTCTCTCTCTCTCTCTCTCTCTCTCGGAAAATTTATGATCCTCCCCAACACGTGAAGTTCCTCGGGTGAACGGGAACATCACAGCCTCGGTAATTAAGAGACACTGGAGGAGATTTATGTATGGGTTAAATGTCAGGTGCAACAGAATGTCTTTTGGGAATTCGCTGTAAACAGACAAGATAAACCAGAATATCTGCATACAGCTCGTTACCTGAAGTCCAGGAACACATTTCTAAATATTTTAGTCACCAATTAAGGGTTGATATTGCATACGCAAGAGGCCACTCATGATATAGCTAACAAGAGGACAGTCACCTTGCGTTGGGCGGCCCCTAAAACTAGTTATTTGCCCTACGCCTTCCCCGTATTCCTGGTTTGCCTTCCTCTGGCCTTGTTGTTATCACTTATTTATGCTAAGGCGAAGGAGATACACTTATGGCAGAGAAGGAAGCATTTGGACGGACTTTGTGTGTGTGTGTGTGTGTGTGTGTGTGTGTGTGTGTGTGTGTGTGTGTGTGTGTGTGTGTGTGTGTGTGTGTGTGTGTGTACTCTGAAGATGATCAAGTAGAGCTCAGGGAGAAGCTTGAGCCAGCCACGAATGGCGCAATTATTAATTAAACTCTTGCCCTCTCCACTAACGGGCTTGGGGTGACCATTAGACCCAATCATGAAAGCCTACCGACGCTACAGGCCAAATGAATAAAAAAATCACAACTGAGGCTGGGCATGGAAGTGATATACAGGGGCCCCGGATCATTAAGGGAGGGCGGATGGCTGGACTCAGGGAAGGGAGAGACATATAAAGTATTTCAATCAAAGAGGCATGTATCGTGTGAGTGCGTGTTTGTTTGGGGTCGTGTGGTGCCTGTGTGTGTGTGTGTGTGTGTGTGTGTGTGTGTGTGTGTGTGTGTGTGTGTGTGTGTGTTGGGGGGGGGCCTCAACTCAATGCTGGAAGTAGGGTATTGCCACGCACTCACAAGTCCTGATACACACACACACACACACACACACACACACACACACACACAGCTGGTAATTGCTACTAGAGACAATGGGATTCATGGGGTAAGTCTAAGAAACGGCAAAATTATTCATATAACATCCCGAGCCACAGGCCACAATCCGCGCCTGTTTGTTCTAAGGAGAGATTCACTCTACTGACTGACTCTCGGCTCTTACACCTCAATTGTCGGCCGCTCCGGGAGATGACATGATGCTAAAACGTGTACAGACATCATTGAGGGTTTTACTCACATTAACGCTTCCTAGTGATATTTAGTGCTACATATTCAAGTGACCCGGAAAATGCAGGTACCTTGGGAGGGTCAGGGGTGGGCGGCGCTCTGCAGTGGTGCGTGAAAGTGACACATTAAATTTAGGCTGAGTGGATGTAAATGAGTGTCCCCTGCCCACGGTAATTCATCACAGATAGTTGATCTCTCTGCTCCTTTTGTGTGTTCAGGGAAGAAAACACTTGTGCGTGTTACCTAAATTCCAGCCTAATTATCAGTGATGTGTCAGTTGTTCTAGTAATTAACTCTCTCTCTCTCTCTCTCTCTCTCTCTCTCTCTCTCTCTCTCTCTCTCTCTCTCTCTCTCTCTCTCTCTCTCTCTCTCTCTCTCTCTCTCTCTCTCTCTCTCTCTCTCTCTCTCTCTCTCTCTCTCTCTCTCTATCATTTTCTATTCTCATCACAATCTTTTCTATTTTCTCTTCTCCACTCTTTTCCTACCCTTTTATCTTCCCTCCTCGCCTCTCTTCTCTCCTCTTCTCTTCCCGTGTCCTGTCCTCTCCTCTTCTCGTTTCTTCTCTCCTTTCCTCTTCTCCCTTCTCCTCCCTGGCTCTCTAGATCCAGTTTCCAATAATTACTGTGTTTCTGCAAGTGATAATCATGGAGCATAAGGTCCCGCCGAAGCCAAAGCAAGAGATTCAGGCGATGAGGTAAGCGAGCGGAGGTATGCAGAGCAGGACGTAGCGAAAGTGACCGAGCACAGACAGGCACCACAGTTACGACACCCGGGAACCCGGTAGCCCCGCCCGAGGGAGGTGAGCCACGAAACAGCGAGTACTCTCCAGGCAGGATAATTCAAGCATTTGAGAGGTCACACAACACTGCATTACTTAACTATGTATGGGTGCAGATAAGCCTGGAAAGAGTTGTGGCAGTCATAACGATGGGAAAGTATATGGCAGATGTGTGATGTGATGTGCATATTTCTAAGCTCTCCGGACAGATATAAATTAATGCGAGTAAAAAAATAGATAAGAACACAAGCATCTCCATGACACCTCCGTGCAGTACAAACCCACGGCTCAGCCAATCGCGTCGTATGTATCCACACACATATGGAGGGAAGGTACTTAACCACCACCTGACATGGAGGGAGCGGGTGCCCAGGCGGTCACTCTCTCCGTGCTCCACCGACGCTGAGGTGCTAAGGGGACCTGATGGATGTACTATTAACTCCTAAGGCTGTGTGCGACGCCGCCTAGCCGACGCCGCCCTGCCCAGGGTTAAAAGAGGAGTCTAGCCAGAGCACAAATCCTTATTCCTTTCCTCAGCGGCAGCAGCAGGCCGAGCAGGGGGCTGAAGGTGCAAGAAATGGTACTGCTGGAGGTGTGGGTGTCGAGTGGAAAAGCAAAAATAAAGAATATAATGAGAAAGAAGGAAGAGATGGTATCGATGACTGACGAGTGAATAAAATATCAGATATAATATTTCTTCTTTAGACACACATGAACCTTTTTTTCTCCGTCTTTATAAGTGCCTCCAAGTGCACCTCATTTGCTCATAAACGTTTGATGAATGTGCGATTACGGCCACGACTTGCGGTGTAAACTGAAGCCTTCTCCTTCTCCTCCTTTCCTTCCTCCACCTTCATCCTTCCTTTCTTCCCTCCCTCCCTTCCTTCATCTATCCATCCACTCATCCGTCTCTTTCTCCTCCGCCTCTGCCTTCCGCCCTCTCTCCCTCCTTTTAATCTCCACGTGTGTGTGTGTGTGTGTGTGTGTGTGTGTGTGTGTGTGTGTGTGTGTGTGTGTGAATACATATATATATAGATATAGATATATATATATATATATATATATATATATATATATATATATATATATATATATATATATATATATATATATATATATATATATATATATATATATATATATATATATATATATATATATATATATATATATATATATATATATATATATATATATATATATATATATATATATATATATATATATATATATATATATATATATATATATATATATATATATATATATATATATATATATATATATATATATATATATTTTCATACTGACTGCTCTTCTGAGCTTGCTAACTGCATGCCTCCCCTTCTCCCGCGGCCCCGCTGCACAAGACCTTCTACTCATGCTCATCCCTATACTGTCCAAACCCCTTATGCAAGAGTTAACCAGCATCTTCACTCTTTCATCCCTCACGCTGGTAAACTCTGGAACAATCTTCCTTCATCTGTATTTCCTCCTGCCTATGACTTGAACTCTTTCAAGAGGAGGGTATCAGGACACCTCTCCTCCCGAATTGACCTCTGATTTTGAACACTCCTTTAACCTCTGTTCTGGAGCAGTAAGTAGCGGGCCTTTTGTTTTTTTCGTTAAGCCCTTGAACTCTCTCCGTAGCTATAAAAAAAAAAATATATATATATATATATATATATATATATATATATATATATATATATATATATATATATATATATATATATATATATATATATATATACACAAACATATATGCATACGTATATTCCCACATATTGACATATATTTATACATAGAAACATACATACATACGTACATTCTTAAACAAACACATTTATACCTGTTGACATACATACATAAGTCATCAAGTAGCAGTAAACAATCAGCAACGTAAGAGGATTACAAAAAATAAAACAAATTTGTTACTAAGGCATCCAAGTGGAAACAGTTATCGCGCACCCCCCGTGGCCCGCTGGGTATATAAGACGGCAGCAGGTTAGCAGAGGCAGCACTAGCTCCAGCATGAAGGTCCTGGTTGTGTTTGCTCTCGTGGCCCTCGGCGCCGCCGCTGCCTGGCCCGGCGTTGGGTTTATGTCGGATGCCCCAGCAGGTAAACTATAGTGCATATGTGGTGATGTTCTTGTTTTAAATATTTTTCTCTTCCACAAATTTACATAGCCTGAAGGAATGCGCACACACACACACACACACACACACACACACACACACACACACACACACACACACACACTAATGTGCTTTGATTTTTTATTATCGCATTATTGAAAAATTGGAAATAAATGTAATAATTTCTTATACACACAGTGTAAAATCATCAGAGAACGTTCTTTTAGGTAACACTTTAAATACTAGCACAGGATTATTAAAAATCCTGTAGCTAATTAAATGTATATATCAATATTTGATTCACGACAGATGACTAGCAGATACAACGTGACGTGAACTACGCCTTCTACAAGATCTTCGAGCCGATCCGCGACAGCAACTTGCAGCAGAAGGCCATGACCTTCAACCCAGTGGCGGATACCTGCATGTCGAGAAGCTCGTGGACAAGTTAACAAACAAACGATTGCTGGAGAAGAAGCACTGGGCTACCGCCACCAACAAACGCCACCTGGAGGAGGCAGTCATGCTGTTCGAGGTGTTCATGCAGTGCAAGGACTGGAACTACGTCTCCAGCAACGCCGCCTACTTCAGGGAGCGAGTCAACGAGGAGGAATTCCTGTACGCCGCCTACCATGCCATCAAACACTCCCCTCTCACACAGCACGTCGTGCTGCCAGCCGTCTACGAAGTCAAGCCCCACTACTTCACCAAGGCCCAGGTCATCGGGCAAGCCGACGAGGTTAACGAGATGAAGCTGAGGAACATGGTCTTCCAGAACATCTTCACTGTCAACCTCCACGACATGGAACAGAGAGTCGCCTACTACCGTGAGGACCTCGGCATTGACACTCACCACTTCATGATCCACCTGGAAAACCCATTCTGGTGGAAGGACACCTACGGCTACCGCATTGACAGGAAGGGAGAGAACTTCTTCTACGCCCACCACCAGCTCCTCAGCCGCTACGACGCCGAGCGCATCTCCAACTACATGCCCCTCCTCGAGGAGCTGAAACTGGACGAGCTGCTGCACGAGGGCTTTGCTCCCCAGACCACCTACAAGTTCGGCGCTCCCTTCCCCATCCGCAACGACGACTTCCAGCTGCAGGACGTCCACAGGGTCGGCAAAATCCACGAACTTATCCACATGGTGGACCGCATCAACGACGCCATTGCCCACGGCTATGTGGAGAGCGACCAGGGAGAAAGATCAATATTGAAAATGACAACGGCATCGCAGTCCTGGGTGACATCATCCAGTCGTCTTACTACAGCCCCAACCGCAAGCACTACGGCAACCTCACCACCCTGGCCTGCACCATGCTCGACCGTCAGGTTGACCCCAAGGACAAATACGACCTGCCCCCTGGCGTGGTCGCCCACATGGAGCTATACCCCTGTGACCCCGCCGCCTGGGGGCTGCACAAGCGCATCGACAACATCTTCAGGGAGCACTGTGATTATAAATAAATAAGACAAAACCAAACATTTTTACACAACACAGAAAACCAAAGCAGAGACTACTAATAGCCGATATGCTATATCTTTATCTTATTTCATCTCATTAATGTCACCAAGTAGCACTGTTGCTAGTTATGTTATCTTCCAGTGATACTATATGTTTGTTGAACTTGCCAACTAAATTTCTCCATTTTAAATGGTTATCATATTTATAATTTTATTAGTCACTCTTAATTTTATAGCTGTCATTTGTACTGTCAGTATTTTGAGAAGTATTCGGCACCAAACGACAGCAGTTGTGGCGCCACGACCTCACGCCCTAATCAATCTGCCAGGCCCTCCCCGCCCGCACCACAGGCCTCCCGGGCAGCGAAATGGATGGACAGAGCGAAGTAAAACTGAACCCTTTGATGAAGTGCTGTCATGTGGCGTTGTAACTTACTTCAGTTTGTTGATTAATTGTTTAACTGACTGACGAGTTGGCTGATTGACTGATTGACTGGCCGATGGATTGATTAACTGATTGATTGATTGAGTGACTGATGAATTGATTGATTGATTGATTGATGAAATGACTGATGGATTGATAGATTAACTAATTGATAAAATGGCTCATGGATTCATTGACTGACTGATGGATTGATTAATTGATTGATTGATAAAATGACTGATGAATTGATTAACTGATTGATAAAGTGACTGATGAATTGAATGATTAATTGATGGATAAAATGACTGATGAATTAGCTGATCATTTGATTAATTTACTAACTGATGGACTGACTAATATTTTGAAATGATTCACTTACTAATTGATCAATCTTTTCTTAAGAACATAAGAACATAAGAACGCAGGAGTCTGCAAGAGGCCGGTAGGCCTGTACGAGGCAGCTCCTTTGACCCTAAGCTCCCGTGTATCTAACCCCACCTAATATCGCTGTCCATGAATTTATCTAGTCTATTTTTGAATGTGACAATTGTATTGGCACTCACCACATGACTGCTAAGCCTATTCCACTCATCCACCACCCTGTTAGTAAACCAATTTTTGCCTATGTCCCTGTTGAATCTGAATTTATCCAGTTTAAACCCGTTACTTCGTGTCCTACCCGGTTCTCTTACCAACAAAACCTTATGAATGTCTCCCTTATTAAAGCCTTCATCCATTTATAAACCTCGATCATGTCTCCACGCACCCTTCGCCTTTCTAGAGAATGCAAGTTTAACTGTTTGAGTCTTTCCTCGTATGGCAAGTTTCTCAACCCCTGAACCATCTTAGTCATCCTCCTCTGCACCGATTCTAACATTTTGATATCCATTCTATAGTAGGGTGACCAGAACTGAACCGCATAGTCAAGATGAGGTCTAACTAATGCTAAATATAGTTTGAGGAAGACTTCGGGGCTTCTGTTGCTTACGCTCCTTGAAATAAATCCCAGTACCCTATTAGCTCGATTTCTAGCTTGAATGCATTGTGCCCTTGGACGGAGATCAGAGCTCACTAAGACCCTAAATCCTCTCGCACCCAGACCTACTTATGAGAGTGTCATTTAAGCAATAGTTATGTGAGGGGTTGTTCCTACCTACACTCAGAATACTGCACTTCCCTACATTGAACTCCATCTGCCATTTATCCGCCCAGTCATATAATCTGTTGAGTTCACCTTGGAGAATACTAGCGTCCTGATCCGACTCAATTACTCTACCGATCTTGGTATCATCTGCAAATTTACTAACATCACTACTAATTCCTGTATCTAAGTCATTGATATAAATAATAAACAAAAGTGGACCTAATACCGAGCCTTGTGGGACCCCACTGTAACACATCCCCAGTCAGATCTTTTACCATTGATTTGCACTCTTTGCTTCCTATTGCTAAGCCACGCCTTGACCCAGTTCAAAACGTTACCCTCTACTCCGTGAGCCTGTAATTTAAGCAACAGTCGTTGGTGAGGAACTTTGTCAAACGCTTTACTAAAATCAAGATAGATTACATCATAATTTTTATCTCTGTCAACTGCCTCAAATACTTTATTGTAGAAGGACAAGAGATTGGTGAGGCATGACCTACCTTTGTGAACCCATGCTGCGAGTCGTGAATTAAGCTATGTTTCTCTAAATGCTCCTGAATGTTCCTGGCTATTATGGACTCCAGCATCTTCCCTATAACCGATGTTAAGCTAATTGGGCGATAGTTTGAAGCAACTGACCTGTCCCCTTTTTAAAAATCGGCGTCACATTAGCTACTTTCATAGGCTCGGCACATAGTTAGTATTTACCGACATCTTAAAGATGTCGGTTAGTGGGTCACTGATTACATCACCTAACTCCTTTAATACCCTCGGAAATATCCCGTCAGGACCTGGCGACTTGTTCTTCTTAAGCTTATCTATCTCATCCTGAACTACTTGCCTGGTAATGATTATATCCCTCAATTTATCGCCATCCCGCCCTCGTACACCTGAACTCTTTCCGGTATAGTCGTTCGATCCTCCTGTGTGAATACTGAAAGGAAGTAGTCGTTCAACAATGTGCTCATATTTTCGTAATTTTCTACTAGTTCCCCTGTGTTTGTTTTCAGCGGTCCAATTTTCTCCCGTGTTTTTGTTCTATACATCTGAAAGAAGCCCTTTGGATTACTTTTCGCCTCATTTGCTACTTTGATCTCATAGTTCGTTTTTGCTATCCTGGTGTTTTTCTTAACTAATCTAGATAGTTCGACGTACCGGCCCCTGAGATGTGTTTCCCCATTCTTTATTTTCTGATAAATTCCCTTCTTTAACCCAATCTCGTGTTTTAGTCCACGAGTCATCCACTTAGGATCATTGTTTTCTTTTCTAAGTGTTCGCTGTGGTATATGCTGTTCTTGCCCCTCTAATATTACTCTAACTAAATTATTGTAAGACATTTCTACCTGGTTCTCCTGGCTCTCCAATCCGCAGTTCTGGCCCTCATGAATCCCTAAATTATCCCAGTTTACCCCTTCAAGATGTCTTCGAAGCCCCTCGTAGTTTGCTCTTCTAAAATCTGGCACTAACACTGGGTTTGGTTCACGGGTTACCGCCCAGTCTAAGCTAAAACGAACCGTTCTGTGATCACTATTTCCTAACTCTCCGCCCACCTCCAACTCACGTAGCAAGTTCCCATTATTGGTTAGGACTAAGTCTAATATGTTATCTCCTCGGGTAGGCTCAGTAACTACCTGCTTAAGGAAATTATCTTGTATAACTTCAAGAAAGTCCTCGGCTTCCAGGTCACCCACTAGATCGTCCCAGTTTATTCCTATAATTAAAGTCCCCCATTACGCAGACATTTCTACTCATACTCGCCATGCCAATCTCCTGTAGTAATATACTCGTGTCCTGCCTGTTAAGGTTGGGTGGCCTGTATATAACTCCTAGAGTTAGTTTTTCTTTCCCTTTGTAAACGTCCACCCAAACTGATTCTGAATCCATGTTAGTTTTGACTGAGTTGTTAACTAGACATTTAAGTGAGTCTTTAACATATAGCGCAACTCCTCCTCCTTTCTGCCCTTCTGTCTTTGTGAAACATCTGATAACCCGTTATTTCAAATTCTGATCTAAAATTTCTATTAGCAGTGTCTATCCATGTCTCAGTGATCGCTATTATGTCAAAATTTTCTGAACAAGCTTCACCCCTTAGTAAGTCTATCTTGTTTCTGAGGCTCCTGCTGTTAGTATAGAAGATTCTTAGCCCGTCCTCTGTTACTCCCCTAGAATTACTTCTAAGCTGCCTGGTTATATTATGAGCTAGATGTCCCCTCCCATTACTCCTCCCATTGCTCCCATCACTCCTCCCCTCGCCTATACTAAAATTCCCTCAGAGTACCAAGTGCTCGCTCAAGGAGTCTGAGAGAGCCTCAACACCCTTGAACGTCCAGTGTATCCCGTCACGGGCGTAGAGGGCGTCGTTGCCAAAGAAGAGGTCCCAATTGTCGACGAACAGCCACCCATTGCGCTCGCAGTGCTCAGCAAGTCTGCTGTTCACTGCTATCGCCCTGGACAGCCATCCATCGCCAACGCCCCTCCTTGGCAGGACGCCACACACTACTGGTGACCCACCAGCGTCACGTATCCTGCCTAACAATTCTCTAAAACGCCTGAGAAGGTCCTCGCTTGGCACACGAGAAACGTCGTTTCCGCCACAGCTGAGAAAGACAATGGGGTTCGATCCCTCGCTTGCCATACACGCCTCAATCCTGTCTGATATATGGCCCACCCCTGCCCCTGGGAAACACACCCTCGTCCTGTTCTTATCCTTGGAGCAAAAATACCTGTCAACATAACGAACCTGAATATCACCAACAACAAGAACCCGACGGTCGGAAGGGGGGCCAGGAGGGGTGGGTGAAGGGGGGAGGGGAGAGCGGGAAGGGAGGGGAGGGACCTGCTGTGAAGAACGAGGAGAAATTGTGGAAGAGGTGGAAGGTGGAAAGGGGGAGGAGGAGGAGGAAGAGGAAGAAGGAGAAAGGGAGGGTGAGGTCGTAGGTTGCCGTCCTCCTCCTCCTCCTCCTCCTCCTCCTCCTTCTCCTCCTCCTCCTCCTCCTCCTCCTCCTCCTCCTCCTCCTCCTCGTTTGAAGCAGACTCTTCATGGCACAGTAACCGACATCATGACCATTAACTTTGTGAGGAAGATGAAAATTGTTCCTCAAAGATAATTCCAAGATTGTTTTGTTCCATCCGAGTGTCTGTCTGTCTGTCTGTCTGTCGGTCTGTCTTTCTGTTTGTCTGTCTCTCTATCTATCTATCTATCTATCTTTATCGCTCTCAATTTAGAGTCTTCGTGTGGAAAGAGACCATTATTTTCACCTTATCTCTTCATCGACTCTCTTGTTCTCTCGCTTTTTCTTTTTCTTTCTTCCTTTATTCGTTTTCATTATGTTTTCCTTCCCTTTTTCCTTCGCTCCCTCGTTTCTCCTCCTCCGCCTCCTATTCCTTATTTTCCTCCATTTTCTCTCATTACTTACTATTATTTTTATTTTCCTTCCTCGCCATGTTGTCTGCGAAGTCTTTCTCTATTTCTATTGCTATAAATCTCGCTGTCCATTTCCTACGTTAACTTATCATCCTGTTTTGCTTTTCCTCCTTTCCTTTATCCTCTGCAGTTTTTTTTTATTCCTAGTCTCTTCATTTTCATTTTCTCCTCCCTCTTTCTCTTTCTCATCTCCCTTTTCGTTTTCTTGTTTTCTTTTTAATCTTTGGTAGTTTTCTTATCCACCAATTCTCCCTCGGTCTTCTTTTCTTTTCTTCGTCTGCTTCTCTTCTCCCTTTTCGTTTTTTTTGGGGGGGGTTTCTTTGTATTTCCTTCGTCAGTAGCTTTCTTATCCACACCACTCTCCTTCTTTCTTATTTTCTTATCCCTTTCTCTGTTTTTCATCTCCCTTTTCTTTCTCGTTTTTTTGTTTTATTTTATCTTCGGCAGCTTTCTTATCCATCCAGTCTCCTTCTTTCTTCTTTTCTCCTCCGTCTTTCTGTTCTTCATCTCCGTTTTCGTTTTCTTATCTTCGGTAGCTTTCTCATCCTGTCTCTTCATTCTCCTTTTCTCCTCCGTCTTTCTGTTCTTCATCTCCCTTCTCGCTCTCGGTTTTTATATAGCTTCTTTTTCCTCTCCTCGTCGGTCAGTCCATCTGGCTTTCCACATCTGCGAGTCTTCCGTGCCGCTGAGTGCTTGATGTAAAAGCTCCTCGGCGGTCGAATACTCAGAGATCCTCGAGGTTGCTTGAAGAGCCTGTTTGAACCACGCGATAAGACACACATCCAGTCCCCCCTCCCGTGGTCTTAGAATGGATAGAGACGTCAGCTGGGCTCTTTTTGGTCATCGTCCGTGAATCGTATGCTGTGTAAGGTATCTAATTTCTTCTTCGTGGATGTATACGATGCTCAGTAAGGCAGTGGCAGGATTAGTGTGGCGGGTATTTCTTTTTATCAACGTCCGGGAATCGTGTTTTCTGTAACGTATGTGATTCCTGTCTCTTGGAGGTATTGTTTATTTATTTTTTATTTTTTTACAACAAAGGAGACAGCTCAAGGGCACAAAAAAAGGATACAATAATAAAAAAAGCCCGCTACTCGCTGCTCCTAAAAAGAATCAAAAGAGGTGGCCGAAAGAGAGGTCAATTTCGGGAGGGGACGTGATGGAATTAGTATGTCAGTCGCCGTATTTAGTGTGAAAGGTTTAGGCGGAGTTAGTGTGTCAGGTGTTGTGTTTAGTGTGATCGGAGTTAGTATGTCAGGGCGCAGTATTTAATCTTCAAGTTTTAGATCGAATTAGTGTGCAAGTTTAAGATCAAATTAGTGTGTCCGGTTCTTTGTTCATGGTAAAAATTGTGCCAGGCGTTGTGTATAGTGTGAAGGGTTTAGACGGTATTATAGTGTGTCAGGCGCCGTGTCCCGTGTAAAAGGTTTCCGGTTAGTCTCGCAGCTGCATCTTAGACTAGAGACAGCAGTTCGTGTATGTTATGTTACTTATGTCCCGGGCGGAGTGGAAAAATTTGGGCGGCTTTTCCGATACCCTACGCCCCTGTCCACCCAGCAGTGAATGGGTACCAGGTATTAATCGGGGGTTGTGTACTGTCTCCTGGTATCTGTTCCCTTCTCCTATAATTCCTTCCCCCTCCTGTCTCTCTCCGGCATATGACCACAGATGTTGCGCCGACTAAACGAAACTTTCCAACTTTTATGTTACTTATGTGTGTGTCAGGCTGTGTGTTCAGGGTAAAAGGTTTCAGGGTTAGTCTCGCAGCTGTATCTTTCTTGCCCCGTCCATCGTAGGAGAGTTCTTGGGCCACATCCTCCCTGCTCTTTCAGGTCGTAATTCATCTTGGCGAGGCTCTTTGGGGACGGACCACAAACACGAGCTCTTCATGTGTGGCGGCGAATAAAGCAAAGTGAGGAGGCTTTTGCGGGGCCGTCATCACCGAGTTTATGTTCTGCAGTGAAACGAAGCTTTTAACGGATGAGCTACTTGAAGAAAACAAACGAGGAAAAAAAAATATAAGAAGAAAACACGAGAAAAAAGAAGAAAAAACTAGCCATTAAGCAGAGAATAGTAGTCCTCCTCCTCCTCCTCCTCCTCCTCTTCCTCCTCCTCGTCTTCGTCCTCGTCCTCCTCTTCCTCTTCTTCCTCGTCCTCCTTCTCTTCCTCTTCGTCCTTTTCGTCCTCTTCCTCCTCCTCCTCCTCGTCCTTTTTCTCGTCCTCCTCCTCCTCCTCCTCCTCCTCCTCCTCCTCCTCCTCCTTCCTCGTCCTTTTTTTTCGTTCCCATATTTCTTCCTTCCACTTATAAGCTAAATTGTTCTTGGTTACTTTATACTTTTTCTGTTTCCTTTTATTCGTGACTTTTCCTTCCTTCCATTTCTTACTTACTTACTTTTTTCTTCCCTTATTTCTTCCGTCCATTAATTTTCTTCTTTTTTCTTTCCTTATTTCTTCTGTCCATTAATTTTCTTCCTTTTTCGTTCCTTATTTCTTCCGTCCATTTCTTCCTTCCACTTATAAGCTAAACTGTCCTTGGTTAATACATACTTTTTCCTCGTTAACTTTTTCCTCCTTTCTCTTATTGAACAGTGACGTGATGTCCGCTTTCCTCCTCCTCCTCCTCCTCCTCCTCCTCCTGCCCGAAGCAATATCCTCGGTTCCTGCTTTCCTGTTTACTCTATTCCAGCGTAAAAGAAGATCTGATGCGTAATAAAATTTTAAGGAGGAGGGGAAGAAAAGTCTTTGTTGGTGCTTTCTGCTTGTCCGTCTTTGTCCGCATCTTTGTCCCTCCGATTGTGTTTGTTTTGTCCGGCTCTGTATTTTTATTCCCCGGATTTCTTTGTTTCTCTTTCTTTCTCTATTCTCTCTCTCTCTCTCTCTCTCTCTCTCTCTCTCTCTCTCTCTCTCTCTCTCTCTCTCTCTCTCTCTCTCTCTCTCTCTCTCTCTCTCTCTCTCTCTGTTTTTGTGTTTGTTTCATTGTGTGTGTTTGTTTGTCTGTTTGTCTGCCCCTATCTGTCTGTTTATCTCTTTCAGTCAGTCATTCAATCAGTCAGTCAGTCAGTCAGTCAATCAATGCGTCCGTTTGTCTGTTAGTACGCTTGTATGTCCTATTTTCTCTCTCTCTCTCTCTCTCTCTCTCTCTCTCTCTCTCTCTCTCTCTCTCTCCCTCCCTCCCTCCCCTCAACCTCATTCACATAACACACACACCTACAGACACACTTCAACAAAACAAGATAATGAAGCAATCCGCAAATATACCGACTAGCAAAGACTTCCGTTTTAAGCTGTATTTGTTTTTCTTAAAGCCACGAGCTGATGTGTGTAAAGGGAGGAGGAAGAGTGTGTAGGTGGGTGGGTGTGAGGGAGAGCAGGGTGGGGTAGGTGTGTGTGGGTGTTGGTGTGCGGTTGGTGTGGTGTGGTGTGGTGTGGGTGGGTGGGTGAGAGACAGGACACAGGCAGGGACTCGCGGGGCTTCATATCCTGTGCTGGAAAGTCCTCGCTCAGCCGATTAAAGGGCCAGGAAAATTATAGTTCACGTAGTAACAAAGTGGAAATTGTGGACGCCATCACAGTATTCCGTGGGGGGAGGGCGGGGAAAACAGAGTCGTGAGTGTGTGTGGGTGGAGGTGTTTGTATTTGTTTATCTGTGTGTATGTATATGTGTTTGTGTATGTGTGTATATGTGTGTTGTATTTGAGTGTGTGTGTGTGTGTGTGTGTGTGTGTGTGTGTGTGTGTGTGTGTGTGTGTGTGTGTGTGTGTGTGTGTGTGTGTGTGTTTTGTTTGTTCTCTGTGGGTATGTATATGTGTTTGTGTATGTGTATATGTGTGTTGTATTTGAGTGTGTGTGTGTGTGTGTGTGTGTGTGTGTGTGTGTGTGTGTGTGTGTGTGTGTGTGTTTGTTCCTCTGTGGGTATGTATATGTGTTTGTGTATGTGTGTATATGTGTGTTGTATTTGAGTGTGTGTGTGTGTGTGTGTGTGTGTGTGTGTGTGTGTGTGTGTGTGTGTGTGTGTGTGTGTGTGTGTGTGTGTGTGTGTGTGTGTGTTTTTTGCGTTTGTTCCTCTGTGGGTATGTATATGTGTTTGTGTATGTGTGTATATGTGTGATGTGTATATGTGTGTTTGTTTGTGTGAGTGTGTGTGTGTGTGTGTGTGTGTGTGTGTGTGTGTGTGTGTGTGTGTGTGTTTGTATTTTTTTCTCTGTGTATGTATATGTATGTGTGTATATTTGTGTTGTGTTTGTATGTGTGTGTGTGTGTGTGTGACCCATTTATATATTCATCCACTTCTTCAATATTAAACTTTTCTTCATCATAATAATAATAATCATCTCAATGCAAAGTTCATTAAGGTGATAAATAAATTAGTATGAAATGTTTTTGCCCTCCTGAATTCAGATTTGCATCATTTATATACATCTCTTCGGGAAAACAAAGCATTTCCATTGCAAATCTAATTATTAATAGGGTACGAAGAAGAGTAGGTGGAGGAGGAGGAGGAGGAGGAGGGAAGAAGAAGAAGAAGAAGAAGAAGAAGAAGAAGAAGAAGATTAGGAGGAGGAGGAGGAGGAGGAGGAGGAGTAGGAGGAGGAGGAGGAGGAGGAGGGAAGGAAGAAGAAGAAGAAGAAGAAGAAGAAGAAGAAGATTAGAAGGAGGTGAAGGAGGAGTAGGAGGAGAAGGAGGAGGAGGGGAAAGAGGAAGAAGAGGAGGAAAGAGGAGTAGTAGGAGGAGGAAAAGGACTAGGAGGAGGAGGAGGAGGAGGAGGAGGAGGAGGAGGAGGAAAAAAATAAAAGAAATAGAAAATCAAAGAAAACGAAGAAAAAAAAGGAAAGAGAAAATAAGAAAAGAAATGAAAAAGAAGAAGAAGAAGAAGAAGAAGGAAGGAAGATGAAACTAGGAAGAGGCTAAGAAAAGGGAACAGAAGAAGAACATAAGAACATAAGAAAGTAAGAAGTCTGAAAGAGAAAAACGTGAGGAGTCTGCAAGAGGTAATGAAGAGAAAGGAGGAGTAAAGAATGGAAGAAAGGAGAGAAAGAACAAGGAGGGGTAAAGAATGGAGAAAGCAGAGAAAGAACAAGGAGGACTAAAGAACGGACGCAGAAAAAGAAGAAAAAGGATGGAAGAATGAGAGAAAGAAGAAGGAGAAAGGACGGAAGCGGGAGAGAAAGAAGAAGAATGAGTAAAGAATGAAAGGAGGAGTAAAGAACGGAAGCAGAGAAAGAAGAAAGGATGAAAAAATGGAGAAAAGAGAGAAAGAACAAGGAGGACTAAAGAACGGAAGCAGAGAAAGAAGAAAAAGGATGAAAGAATGGAAGAGTGACAGAAAGAAGAAGTAGAAAAGAAGGGAAGAAGGAGAAGAAGAAGGAGAAAGGACGGAAACAGATGAGAAAGAAGAAGGAGAAGCAAAGAATAGAAGAAGGAGATAAAGAAAGAAGAAATGAAGAAATAAATCGACTGGTTCATGGACGCTGTGGCTGCCTCAGATCGGTACTAGTGACTCCCCCTTTCCCTTTGCCCTCACGTCTGGGAAGGGAGAGAGAGAGGGAACAATCAGGCTGGACCGGTATAACAAAAAAACTCCCGTCACTGTTTTGCTTTTCTCTTGCACGGCAACAGAACAAAACCACTAAATTACTCTCCACCTCCTTTTGATTCACTGTGGAATGTCAAGCGAGCGGTGGCGTGGTTGTGGTGACGTCGTCTGTCCTTTATTCTTTATTAATGGAATGGAGAAGAAAGGCCGTGTGGCAGCCATGATAAAAAAAGTCCCTGCCCTTGTTTTCCCCCACAAGGCAATGGGACAAAACCTCCACTATATTAATCTTCAGCTTCTCTTGGTTCGCCCTCTGTTGGCTGTGTGGCGGGGAGGTTGTGCTTGCGTTGTCAGACCTTAACTCTTTTAAAACTCATGGAATGGACTGCAATGGACAAAACCTCCACTAAATTATTCCTATTTTCCTTTTGGTGCATCCGTGGTTAGTCATTTGGTTTGGTTGTTGTTGTTATTGCTTGTGTTGTCCGGCCTGTACTCTTTTAAAACTAATGGAATGGAGAGCAATGGACAAAACCTCCACTAAATTATTCCTATTCTCCTTTTGGTTCATCAGTGTTTAGTCATTTGGTGTGGTTGTTGTTGTTGTTGCGTGCGCTATCCGTCCTTCACTCTTTCAAACAGATGGAATAGGAAAGAAATGCCGCGCGTGACAGGGCCAAAGTTCGCCTCCCGGTCGTCAGTGTACCAAAGCGAGGAAACATTAAACAGTGAAGTGAGCGTGTTAGTTAACGAGTTCTGTGTATCGAGGACTAACTCACTTGTAAAGGCAGACAGAATATATAATTTCTCGACACACACACACACACACACACACACACACACACACACACACACACACACACACAAACAAATATGAACATCGGGCTTTCCAAACATTGAACAATACGAATTAGTACGAAAGTTATTCCAGAGAGAGAGAGAGAGAGAGAGAGAGAGAGAGAGAGAGAGAGAGAGAGAGAGAGAGAGAGAGAGAGAGAGAGAGAGAGAGAGAGAGAGAGAGAGAGAGAGAGAGAGAGAGAGAGAGAGAGAGAGATATACATAGATATAAATAGAAAAACAGACAACACAGACCCCAAGGTCCAGACTTTGTGGTCTGTCCTTAAACCTAAGTGATTTTACATTAATCAGAAGACTCCAAAACGTTGCATTTCTACTCTAGTTGATATTAAGTTGAAGGAAGTGACGGTCGAGCTTATTTTTGAAGGAGTCAATCGTGTTACACTGGACCACTGACGGTGGAAGCTTATTCCATTCTCGCACTACAACGTTGGTGAAGAAAAATTTGGTGCAGTCTGAATTTACTTGTCTACATCTGAGTTTTACGCCATTGTTCCTCGTGCGCAAAGTGTCATCTATCATAAACAATGTTGATCTGTCTACATTCGTGAAACCATTAAGTATTTTAAAACATTCGATCAGTTTTCCTCGGAGGCGACGTTTCTCAAGAGAGAACATGTTAAGGGTAGAAAGCCTTTCTTCGTAGGATTTGTTGCGCAAGGAAGGGATCATTTTCGTTGCCCGACGCTGAACACCTTCTAATTTAGCAATATCCTTGCATGGTGGGGAGACCAAACTGTACCGCATATTCCAAGTGGGTCTGACTAAACTGTTGTAGAGCGAGTATTACATCTTTATTCTTGAATACAAAGTTTCTTTTAATGAAGCCCAACATTCTGTTCGCTTTATTTGCTGCATCGATGCATTGCTGTGAGAATTTGAGGTTTGACGCGATTTTGACCCCAAGTCTTTGACGCATTGAACGCTTTGAGTTTAACGCCGCGCATTTCGTATTCGAACTTCTTATTCCTCGTTCCAACTTGAAGGACCTGGCACTTGTCTACGTTAAAGGGCATCTCCATCTATCCGACCAACCTGAAATTTTGTGCAAATCCTCTTGAGGCTTTGCCTGTCTTCGTCAGTGAGAACCGAGTTGCCAATCTTTGTGTCGTCTGCAAATTTACTAATGCGTTTATTGAGTCCAACATCCACGGCGTTGATGTAAATAATGAAGAGCACTGGGCCAAGGACTGAGCCCTGAGGGACGCCACTAGTGACAGGCGCCCACTCTGAGTTAAATCCGTCGATCACTACTCTTTGTTGTCTGTTGCTCAACCAATTCGCGATCCATTGGTTTACTTGACCGTCAATACCTATTTGCTGTAATTTGTAAAGTAATTTATGATGCGGGACTTTATCAAACGCTTTCTGAAATCAAGATAGACTACGTCCAGTGATTTGTTACGTCATAAACAGTGAAGAGGTCGTTATAAAAGGTTAATAGGTCTGATAGGCAGGATCTTTTGTTTCGAAGCCATGTTGTGAGTCCCCAATCAATGAGTGGCTTTCAAGGTAATTCACAATTTTGTCTCTAATTATGCCTCAAGTAGCTTACCTACAACCGAAGTTAGACTAATGGGCCTGTAATTACCTGGTACTTTTTGTCTCCTTTCTTGAAAATCGGTGTCACGTTAGCCTTTTTCCAATCTGAAGGGACGATGCCTTGTCGCAAGGACATATTGAATACGGTTGTGAGGAGGAGAGTATTTCGCTCTTGTTTCTTTCAGCAGAGTTGGATATACTTTGTCAGGTCCAGGACTTTTATTTGTTTTAAGTGAATGGAGAGCTTTAAGGACTTCATCGGTTGTTATTTCAAAATTAGGCAATGCATGCTCGAGATTTACAATAGTACTGGTGTTGGTGGTAGCGAGAGGAAGACTGTTAGTATTAAACACCGAGGAAAAGTAATTGTTTAAGAGGTTTGCAATGTGTTGGCTGTCAGTCACTAGTGCACCGTCGCTGTTTGTTAAAGGTCCAATACCACTTTTGATCGCCTTTCTGTTGTTTATGTAACTGAAGAAAGATTTCGATTATTTTTACAGTTGGCTGCAATATTTTCTTCGTATCTACGCTTTGCCTGACCTACTTGTCTTTTTTACTCGTCGCCTGGCATCATTATAAAGTCTAATGTTTTCGGGCGTGCTTTGTTCTTTCTTTAACCTGTAAAACAATTTTCTCTCATTGACTGATTGTTTAATTTCGCTATTAAACCACGGTGGGCTTTTATTAGTGTTAATTCGCTTCTCGCACAAGGGGACGAATGTGTTCTGCTGAGTGAGTAAGTGATTTTTAAGGCTTAGCCAGGCTTCCTCTACGTTGCCGTCATCTGATAGTTGTATTTCTGTTTTTGTCGGATTTCTACGAAGTTAGCTCTTTGAAATTGGGCACCTTTACTTTATTTTCAGTCACTGATGATTGAGCTTTAATGTCGACGCGCACTAATTTATGATCGCAAGAACCGAGGTGTTCTCCACCGTGACACTACTGACTAGGTTATCTTGGGTTGTTATAACAAGGTCGAGTATATTATTTTGTCGAGTTGGCTCAGAAACCATTTGGCTTAGATAATTTTCTTCTAGAAATTGATCATTCTATGTGACTCGCCTTCTGTACCTGACAGTGTCGCCCAGTCGATATGGGGAGGTTAAAGTCTCCTAATATCAGTGAGTCGCTGTTATTAAGTGACTGCCTTTAAGACGCTGTACATTTCAAGGTCGTCATCGAGTGATTGCCCGGGAGGTCTGTAGGTGACAGATATATTTGTTGACTTTTGCAATGTTTACTCGTACGCACAAATGTTCAACGTTACTGTTTCCCGGTGTTTTGTCAGTGGGTTGCAAATAGCTTTTGACATAAAGGGCGACGCCACCGCCTCTACGGTTTACACGATCTTTGTTGAAGTGTCTGTAGCCATCTATGTTGTATTCGGAACTTAAATCAATATTTGTGGTGTCGATAAATGTTTCGGTTATAGCAATTATGTCAAAATTTTCTGTTAAAGCAAGACATCTCAGTTCATCAAATTTGTTTCTTAGGCTACGCGCATTGAAACTAAGGATTTTAAGTTATCTAGAGGCTTGGTAATAGAGGTGGTGGTACTTGCGGGATCACGGTTACGGGTTTGTTGTGATGCACGGCGTCTATTTACACGGGCGGGGTGGAGGGACGTGGCCGTGACTCGTTTTTTGTTCTGATGACACGCACTGCTTCGTTGAGGAGCCTTCCGAGT
This sequence comes from Eriocheir sinensis, assembly GCF_024679095.1. Classification (NCBI taxonomy): domain Eukaryota; kingdom Metazoa; phylum Arthropoda; class Malacostraca; order Decapoda; family Varunidae; genus Eriocheir; species Eriocheir sinensis. The sequence goes on from NW_026111977.1 coordinate 104,750, forward strand.
CTGGCTGCCCAGATGTGAGAAAGGTGCTATCCGTCCCTGTGAAAGAGTTCATTTTGTCCATAGAAATTGTCCCATGCGTTTAGGAACTCCACGTCAAGCTCCCTACAAAGAGTCTGTAAGCGGTTGTTTAGGCTGAAGGCCTTACTGAAAAGTCGCTTCCGCCCAAGTCCGTGGTAGAACTCCTGAAATCAAAATGTTAGGGATTTAGTCTTATACTGCTGGATGAGCCTACGGTACTTCTCCAGGAGTTCCTCAGACCGGGTCGTGGTGACGTCGTTCGTACCTGTGTGAATAACAAACAGTGAATCATTAGTAGCCTGGGGAGATCTCTCAAGAGCAGCAGTTATGTCGTCGATCCCAGCACCAGGATAGCAATAGTTCCGTCTTCGACGAGGAACTCTGCCGCAGAACTCAACGACCTGCTGGCGAATCATGGAGTCACCCACCAGGAAGGTGCTCTCCTGCTCGTCCTCCTCCTCCAGAATGGCAAACCTGTTGAAGCAATGAAAAGGATAAATCGCTTGTCTGGCTGGCTTGGATCCTCCATTCACGACGGTGAAGCCATCATGGTCGGTGCCACTAGCATCCTCCTGTTGCGTGGTGTTGTCCGCCGGTGTCGACGGTACCGCTGAGGGCAAGGGGCGGTTGGAGAAGGGTTTGGCACCACAGCAACGTTAGCCTGATGAATTCCTGCAAGGAGGCAACAGTGCGAGAAAGCTCTATTATTTTATTCTGACCTGCTTCCATCTTCTTCTCTTGCTCCTGCAGTCTTGTCTCGAGATGCTGCCTGGTGAGAGAAAGCTCTATTATTTTATTCTGGCCTTCTTCTATCTTCTCTTCCTGCTCCTGCAGTCTTGTCTCGAGATGCTGCCTGACAGACACAGTCGGCAGACAGCAGAACGCCCTGTAAAAAGTGAGCTGAGAAGCTACCGTTACAAGTACTGCACTTCTTGGGCGCCATCTTAGCTGAAATGAAAGAGATAAAAACACAGAGTGAAGGGGATGAGGTGTGTGAGAGGTAGTGTAGTAATGGAGGAATAGTGAGAGAGAGGAGGAGTAGGAAGGGATGTGAGGTGAGTAAAGAGGGGAAAGAGAGGTGTGTGAGATCAAGGAGGGTTAGGAAATAGGTGAGGTGGGAGAGGAGGAGAGGAAGGGATGTGAGGTGAGTAAAGAAGGGGAAAGGAGGCAGGAGGAGGTGTGTGAGATCAAGGAGGGTTAGGAAATAGGTGAGGTGGGAGAGAGGAGGAGTAGGAAGAGATGTGAGGTGAGTAAAGAGGGGAAAGGGAGGCGGTGAGGAGGTGTGTGAGATCAAGGAGGGTTAGGGAAATAGGTGAGGTGGGGAGAGGAGGAGTAGGGAAGAGATGGAGGTGAGTAAAGAGGGGAAAGAGAGGCGGTGAGTGAGGTGTGTGAGATCAAGGAGGGTTAGGAAATAGGTGAGATGAGGAGAGGGAGTTTGGGAAAGGAGGTAAGGGAGAGAGGAGGAGTAGGAAGGATGTGAGGTGAGTGAGGTGTGAGAACAAGAAAGGTTAAGAAAGAGGCGAGGTAAGGTGGTGAAAGGATGGGTAAATAGGATGTGAGGTAAGGTGAGTGAGGGGGGAAGGGCTTAGCAATCTGTGGAGGTGAGCGCGGAGTAGGAAGGGATAATCCTCTAGTTGATGCGGAGGAGCAAAATGGATGTGAGGTGAGCGAGGGTGGGGGGGCTTAGGTGAGGTGAGGGAAAGGGTGTAGGAAGTGTTAATCCTCTAGGGATTTAAAGAGGGTGTAATGAGGAGGAGCAGATTGAACTTCAGGGAATTCAAAGGTGGGTTGTCGACACACCCAAATCACACGTGAGACACTCGGGAACACAAAGTCACCCTCGGGACACACGAAACACTCAGAAACCCAAGCACAAGCACGACTAAACACCCTCAAGACACTCGCAAAAAATACCGGGAGTACAACAGCACACTCAAAACACTCTGAAACCCACGCAGAGCACTATAAACATCCAAATCACACGTCAAAGCACTGGAAACACAACACACTTGAAACGCAGAACACTCGAAAACAGCCAATTCACACGCAAAAACACCGGAAACAAAACAGCACACTCAAAACGCTCTGAAACCCACGCAGTACACTTAGAAGCAGCCAAATCACACGCAAAAACACCGGAAACACAACACACTTGAATCACTCTGAAACCCACGCAGAACACCCGGAAACAGCCAGATCACACGCAAAAACACCGGAAACACAACACACTTGAATCACTCTGAAACCCACGCAGAACACTCGGAAACAGCCAGATCACACGCAAAAACACCGGAAACACAACACACTTGAATCACTCTGAAACCCACGCAGAACACCCGGAAACAGCCAGATCACACTCAAAAACACCGGAAACACAACACACTTAAATCACTCTGAAACACACTTGAATCACTCTGAAACCCACGAAGAACACCCGGAAACAGCCCGATCACACGCAAAAACACCGGAAACACAACACACTTGAATCACTCTGAAACCCACGCAGAACACCCGGAAACAGCCAGATCACACGCAAAAACACCGGAAACACAACACACTTGAATCACTCTGAAACCCACGCAGAACACCCGGAGACAGCCAGATCACACGCAAAAACACCGGAAACACAAATCACAGAGGCAACCACAGGCAGAAACCACAAGCGAACACACACCAAACACGTGTCGGGGAATCACAGGCAACACACAAGGTCCACAAGCGAGAACACACAAACGCCCAAGAGCACGACGAAAACACAGGGCAAGCGATGTTGTGGGGCGCAGCGGGGTGAGGTCACGACCTTCTCTCAGCAGAGGTCGGGTGTGAATGTTCAGAGGTCGGGTGTGAATGAGCAGAGGTCGGGTGTGAGAGAGAGAGAGAGAGAGAGAGAGAGAGAGAGAGAGAGAGAGAGAGAGAGAGAGAGAGAGAGAGAGAGAGTCCGCCAACGTACGAGGCTTTAGGACCAACATCGGGGAGCTGACACACGCCTTCGTCCTCAGGCACCACATCGACATAGTGGTGACAGTGGAGACCTTCCTGGACGACACATGCGCCACCACCTGTGATAAGATCCCCGGGTACTCGCACTGGGCCAGACGAGACCGCCACATAGGACAGGGGGGAGGCATTGCTGTTTGCCACCGAAACGGCCTGCAGATGGACGCCCTCACCACAGACACTCCCCTGGAAATGGAGATGATGTTCCTCCGCATCATTCTCGAGGACAGGAGCGCTCTGCTACTCTGTGCCATGTACCGGCCACAGTGGCAAGGCAGCGCCCCCCTCATCTACCTCACAGAGCACCTGGACGACCTTCTGGCTGCCCACAGCTGTCAGTACGCGATGGTTGTGGGCGACCTAAATCAACACCTGGTGGCGAGGGCCTTCACCGAGCTCACAGCGGTGCATGGATTGCACAACCATGTTGAGTTCCCGACACATCAACGTGGAGGCTCCCTGGACCCTGTTCTCACAGACCTGCCGAGAGACTGCGTGCTGTGCTGCCCATTAGACCGTGTGGGCAGTTCCGACCACAATGCCATACTCACCACCATCAGCCTGGCCCCAGCGCGTGAAGAGGAACACCAGCGAGTCATCTGGCTGTGGGACCGCGCGGACTGGACGGCTGCAAGGCAGGCCCTGGCAGCGACTGCATGGGGCACGGTCCTTAACGGTGACCCACAACATGACGTCTCCGCCCCCACCACTGTCCTCAATACCGTCCAGCAGCAACACGTCCCCCACCGCACCTACTCAACCAGCCCAAAAGACCAGCCTTGGTTCGGGTACAGGTGCCGTATTGCAGCCGAAAAGAAACACAAGGCTTGGACACGATATAAAAGACACCCCACGCAGGAAAATAAGGCCCAACACAGACGAGCCTGCAAAAATATGACGAGGACAGCAAAGTGGGCAAAAGAAAGGTGGGATGCCGACAGGAGGAGAAAGCTGTCCTCTAACCAAACCGACCCGAAATAGTGGTGGGGGCTGGTGAAGGAACAGCAAGGTTTTACCCCCAGGAACGTATCCCGCCCCTGAGGAAACCCGACGGAGACCTGGCCATCACCAGCCGGGAAAAGGCTGACCTGCTGGCCTGTCACTTCAGTCAAAAGATGACAACCCAGGAACCAGACAGGCAGCCGCCCACCCTTCCCCAACTCGTCGCCTCAAGACTAGAGAGTGTGCTAATCTCTGAGGACGCTGTCAGGAGACATCTGAGGGGTGTCAACACCAGGAAGGCGCCAGGCCCTGACAGCGTCAGTCCATACTTACTGCGGCGATGCTCCGATGAGCTCACCAGCCCCCTCGCCCAGATCTTCCGGCGATGCCTGCAGAGCGGGGTGTGGCCTGCACAGTGGAAGGAGGCCAGAGTCACACCCGTACACAAGAAAAATCCAGGTCCGAGCCAGGCAATTACAGGCCAATATCACTCCTCCCAATCATCAGCAAAATATTTGAGAGGATCATCGGGGAGCAATTGACATCCTTCCTCGAGGAAAACCACCTGCAGTCACCGAAGCAGTTTGGTTTTCGGAAGGGCCGCTCTACCTCAGACCTCCTCCTTCTCCTCTCAAAGTCCTGGCATGACGCCCTTGATGACGGCCACCCCTCTCTCGTGATTGCCCTGGATATAGCTGGCGCGTTCGACTCAGTTTGGCACCGCGGTCTGACGGCGAAGCTACAGCAACTAGGCATCACGGGGGACCTGCTGCGCCTGCTCTCAAACTACCTGTTAGGCCGGAGCCTCCGCGTAGCAGTCAACGGAAGCACCTCGACCAGCTTCCCGGTGGAGGCCTCCGTTCCACAGGGGTCCGTCCTTGGACCTATTCTGTGGACCATATATTTTAACGACCTCCTGCAAACCATCCCGGCAGCAAGCGCCTACGCCGACGACTGCACCCTCTCCAGAACATACAAGAGGGAGGAAGCCCAGGACGTGATAGAGTCCGTCAACAGACAGTTGGCAGACATAATGGCCTGGGGAAAGAGGTGGCAAGTCAGGTTTGCCCCTGACAAAACCCAGGCCATGGTAATATCGCGTTCTCGGGAGGACGCGAGGCAACTCCACGGCGGACTGAGATTCGGGAACGACACCATCCCTCTGCAGGCCAGCGTCGACATCCTGGGCGTGGAGGTGGACTCCCAGCTGCGGTTCGACCGTCACCTTGAAAGGGTGGCGCACAAAGCCTCCCAGAAAGTGAACCTCCTGCGCCGCATGAAGAACCTCCTCGATGCTGAGGGCCTGAACACCCTCTATAAGGCACAAGTCCGTCCAGTGATGGAGTATGCACCGCTCACCTGGATGGCCAGCGCCCGCTGCCACCTCAACCTGCTAGACAAGGTGCAGAGAAGGGCTGAACGCCTCATCAACGGCATCCAGCACCACCGACCGAGCCAGTGGGAGACACAGCGACAACAACATCGACAACAACAACAACAACAACACCCACACGAGGGACGGGCAAGACCAGCCACGAACCAGCTGAACAGCCTGGAGCACCGTCGCCGCGTCGCTGCCCTAACGGTACTACATAAGGCACAAGTGGGCCTAGTGCCCCACCTGACGGACCTGAGGGCTACCTGGAGGAGGTCTGAGCGCAGCACGAGAACGGTGCTGAGCAACGCCTCCCTCCTGGAAGTGCCAATGGCCCGCTCCAGCACCCACCAACGTGCCTTCTCCATCGCAGCGGTGGTGTGGTGGAACAACCTCACTGCTGATGTGGATGTGACACAACTGTCCACTCAGCAGATGAAGGTTGCGTCCCACAGGTGGCTACTCCTACACCCACCGTAAACATGTATATAATTGTATAATATAATCGGCAGAAGCTTTTAAATAGCTCCCCAACGGTCGGGGGAACTTTAGCACAGGAAAATAATACTGCCATGTACTAATGTACTGAACATGTTTAAAAAAAAAGAGAGAGAGAGAGAGAGAGAGAGAGAGAGAGAGAGAGAGAGAGAGAGAGAGAGAGAGAGAGAGAGAGAGAGAGAGAGAGAGAGAGAGAGAGAGAGAGAGAGAGAGAGAGAGAGAGAGAGAGAGAGAGAGAGAGAGAGAGAGAGAGAGAGAGAGAGAGAGAGAGAGAGAGAGAGAGAGAGAGAGAGAGAGAGAGAGAGAGAGAGAGAGAGAGAGAGAGAGAGAGAGAGAGAGAGAGAGAGAGATTGGGAGTCACGGAATTTTTTATATTCTAACTCCCAAGAGGTGAAACGAAATGAGTGGGCACTGATAGATAGATAGATAGACAGATAGATAGGTAGGTAAAGAGAGAGAGAGATGCGACTCATACATCACGGCAGCCACTATAAATTAAATTCGCCTACGCCACTACCTAACCGGTCTGTGTCATTCAAGAGGACGGCCCCTCAGGAGACCCTACCGGCGCTACAGACATCCCCTAAAAAACAAGAGAGAGAGAGAGAGAGAGAGAGAGAGAGAGAGAGAGAGAGAGAGAGAGAGAGAGAGAGAGAGAGAGAGAGAGAGAGAGAGAGAGAGAGAGAGAGAGAGAGAGAGAGAGAGAGAGAGAGAGAGAGAGAGAGAGAGAGAGAGAGAGAGAGGTGGAGAGTTATAAAAGAAAACAAGGGCGAACAGATAATGTGAAGTGGCATAACGCTTTCGTCAGGTTAACAACGAGTTTTTACGGGGCAGGAAAAACGCAGGTGGAGCATCCTACCTGCGTGCTCTGTCTATCTGCCCGCGTGCCTCTCTCCACGGGCGGGACGAGGGCAGGAGCGAAGGAACAGGAGTGGGGAGGGAAGGGACAGGAAATAGGAGTGGGGAAAGAGGGAAGAGGAAGGAGGAGTGGGGAGGAGAGGAACATGGAATAGGAGTGGGGAAGGGAGGAACAGGGAGGAAGAGTGGGGAGGGAAGGAACAAGGAACAGAAATGGGCAGGGAAAGACCAGAATCAGGAGGGGGAGAAATGAACAGGGAAGAGGAAGAAACAAGCGATACATTACAGAAGAGTGTCACCTGCGCTAAATTGTGTCGGAGGGGAGAGAGATGGCCAGAAATAAAGAGAAGAATAAGCTGAGGGGCGCGTGTGAGGGCAAGATAATCCCGCGTGATGGAAGGCTTCATTTCCTCGCCTTGCACCCCCGTCGTTTTTTTTCCCTCTCTCGTTCTCTCGTTGAGCACTACAACCAGGCAGGTCAAAGGCTAGAGGAAATAAAATGCTTGCTAAATCTTTCCGGCTCCCATGCTCTGTGCTGATTGTTCTTCCAGGGTGAGGTGTGGAGCGTTTTATTCTTCATCGTGGGAGTGGAGAGATGTGCCCCGTTGCAAGTGGGATGCGCTCCTATGCTTTGCTCTGTCTGACCCTCACGTATGTACGAAGGCCGCTGGAGAGCAATGATAAACGTGGAAATCGGTAAGGAAAGCGTTCGGTCAAAACCAAATGGAAACAACAAAGCCCGCTAAGCACTTTTTTTTAAGCAGAGGAAGCAGTTCAAGGGCAAACGAGAGAAGTAATCGACATATTTACGTGTCTTTCACAATTCTCAAAAGATTATGGGTACGGACTCAAATTAACATCATGTAAAAACACTTCTATTTTAGGGGAGTTTTGTCATGGTTGCTTTAATCACACTGTTATATATGGCGCGTTTCCCCACTCACAATGGTATTAGATGATCCATACAAAAGCACAATATCTCGAAAAGTATGATAGATAAAGGGACAGTTTGTGAGGCAATCGGGCATATCTCGGGACCCAAGCACACATATTTGACAAGTCTTTCGTAGGAGTTTTGGGGCGTTTCCAGGGATAGTCTTGTGACCCCGGTGTTAGTATGACCCTCCTTCCGTACCGTGAACCTAGAAAAACCCACTCATTAGAATGTGATTGATCCCCTCTTTGACCTTTGGGAATAGTTGATGTGCATGAGAGGAGGAAGCGTCTGATAGTACCGATCAATGACTTTTCTGCCAAATGTTATCGTTGCCCCAATTCCAGTTGCTTGTTGATTTTCTGACGTTCCAAATGCTGGATCTCACGTTTGGCCTTGGCGTACCTATTTTCCGTGACGGTGCCGAGCTTTCTGAGGCCCCTGGAGATGTATCGGTGAATTTAGTGGGGAAGGAACCGATTCGTAGCTCCTTTGATCTCCTTTTCATAGAAGTAGTAGAAGTAGTAGTAGTAGTAGTGGTAGTAGTAGTAGTAGTAGTAGTAGTAATAGTAGTGGTTGTAATGGTTGTAGTAGTAAAAATAATGATGATAATAATTGTAAAAATGATAATGATAATAGTAATGGTAATAATAATAATAATAATAATAATAATAATAATAATAAGAAGAAGAAGAAGAAGAAGAAGAAGAAGCAGAAGCAGAAGCAGAAGCAGAAGCAGAAGAAGAAGAAGAAGAAGAAGAATGATACTTTCTTGTCACATTATTTATTTATTATTATTATTATTATTATTATTATTATTATTATTATTATTATTGGTGGTTATTACTATTTTAATTATAATACTAATAATCTAATTGTTGTTATCAGTTTATTTTTCATCATTATTATCTACTGCATTCAGGATATTAAAGCTACGCTGACCGCAGAAATGTTTTTATAATGATCACGTAAATTATTTAACCGCAAATTAGCTTGCTTATTAATTCATTATTTCATGATTAGAGAGTGGACGGACGCGCGCCGCAAAAACCCATATCCCCGAGCCACGCAATACGGCGCGGCACCCTCCCTGCAGCCCCGCGCGCCCCCGAGGCTCTTTACAAGCTGTGGCGTGGAGGTTCTCAGTATTGGGAGATTATTGCGTTGTCCATTGAGATTGTCCTTTTTTCGGCGATAAACTTTGCTTCCTCGGGTTCTTTGTGTGGAGACAATGGGCCGATCGCTGATCCGCTTTAGGGAGCAGCGCGGAGCCTCGGCTTGCGGTGGAGCTCGCGATCGACGCCGCCTGGTGGAGAGGCTCGGCGGGGAGGATGGAAAGCCTTGTCTGCTGGATCCGTGTGGCAGCAAAACGCGCTCCTGCTGCACGCCAGGGATAAACTCGGCGCTATTTTTGTAATGTTTTATTTTATGTTTTTTGTATGTTGTTTTGAGCATTTTCTTATTTTCAATTTCCTAATATTTCCTATAAAAACAGCTTTGATGAGGCAAGAATGTTTAATTACTTATAAATGCTTGTTGGTGAGTTTTTATGTGTCCAGTGTAGTCCAGTATAGGTAAGCGTCAACACAGCTTCCCCAAGGCGGATAATAGAGGCTTGCATATGCGTGTCTGCACAATCGAAAGGAGCCATCATCCCATCCCTGAGTTAGGTCTTAGCCTCCTTGCCAGAATCCTTTGTGTCTTTGTCTCTTCCTCCTGTTTCTCCTCTGTGCCGGCCTTTCCCTGCTCTCGATGTATTGTGGTGGGAAGTGGATGGAAGTGGCCGCCCGCCCGTATTACCGTTTATGTTGTGGGAATGGATGGGTATGGCCGTCAGTATCCCCATTTGAGGCCAGCGTGATGAAGAACGAGTACGAAGGACCGTCCGTATTACTGTATGAGGCCTGTCTATGCTTAGGCTTGAGGCATTGTGGGAGTGATCGGGCATATAGGACCGTTCTCTATTACCGTGTGGGGCCAGGTTGGTGTTAGGTCGTCCTCTCTAAAGGTCGTAGCGGAGTGTGTGAAAGTGTTATGCTAAGGTCCATTATATCGTTGTAGAGAGCAGGCCGCAGGTCGCCCGTGGTATCCTTTGAGGCCAGTCTCGTGTTAGGTGATCCACTCAACTACTGAACAGGGTGGTAAATGAGTGTGTAAAAGTATCATGCAAAGGTTTGTTGTTAAGTCGTGGTGGTGTCTTGGTTGGTTGTGTTGTGTCGTGGAGTGTAAATGACCGTCAGTATTACCGTGTGGGGTTAGTTTGGTGTTAGGCAATCCACTCCTTTACTAACAGGGTCGTAAATGAGTGCGTAAAACTGTCATTCCCGTTCACTGTGACCTCAACCGCGGATTTGGTGGCGTGTATGTTCCATTTTCATATTATATAAATCCCGGCTTTCGTTTATTGTCGTTATTAATATTTGCTGCGATACATTTCCGTTAGTTAGCTCCAATTTGCAGAGCTTGGCTGTTATTCATACTTTAATCAATTTATCCATATTTGATATTCGTGCCGGGATAAAATGCACACAGGACGCTTCATACGGTTGCCTGGTCCCGAGAAAACATAAAAGGGCAGAATATGTTTTAGAATTATGGCGAAAATCTTTTTCTCAATGCAAAAAAAAAATCAACTGATCAGTTTTTGTCGGTAGCGCCAAAAAAAAAAAAACTTTTTTTTCTTTTCTTAGTTTGAGGACATTCCAATAATGTAAAAAATGCCACGAGGTTCATGCTTTAACGGATATATATATATAAATGAAATCAAAATATATTTCATGTAGTAATATTAGTGTTACATAAGCTACAAAAATAACAAATTCTATCGGCGTAATTATGTATAAGTTTGTGTATTTACTAGTGCTCCAAAAACAAACGCGGAGGAGATCAAACAACTCACAAGTTATTGGTATTGCCTTAGTATGAGTTTGCATGCTGAAGAAGATAATCGAGGCATGTTTGAGGGGCGCCGTAATAGTCAGATTCTGCGAGCTCCGTTGTTTATCATATCAAACCCTTAACAGACTTTGAGTGATTTTATTGTGGATGCTGCTTGAATCTAGGACAACCATGGGGACAGAAAACATGCAACGCTCTATTACAAACATAAACTAAGTAGTCATATGTGAGTTCTTTAAGAGGTAGGTAATTATCGGCACTTCAAGATGGGAGGGAAAGGAAGGGACAGGTGATGATGCTGCGTCCAGGCACACAGCGGTAAGGCAGGTCTGTGGGAGTGTGAGGGGGACCGTAGACAGGGTTAGGCGAGGTAATGATAGAGTGTCAACAGCCAATCTAAGATCGCCTGACTGTTAATTACACTTGGGAGAGATACGCGGAGGCTGCGATGAACCATTGATGTTTGTTGCGAGTAGTCAGCGCATGAACGACCCTCTCTGTGTGCAAGGAGATGGAAAGGCAAAGGCAAAGTTTGGGGGTCATAAGTTGCAGCTGCGCGTGGCCTCGGTGCTCATCTCCGTCGCGTTGGCCTTTGAGCGTGTGTTGGGAAGACCATATGCCCAGTGTGAGATGTGGTTATGGAGAGATGCTGTTGCCATTTTATTTAGTGTTTGGATTCATTCCTTAACAAAGACAATAGAAAATAACAAAAACAAACAAACATATGCCGTCCTTAATTAACAAAAACAATAAAAGATAACAAAAAGATTCCTTGCTCGACGAAAGCATTAAAATTAACAAGAATATTCATAAAAAACAAGAACAAAAAACAATAAAAATAACCAAAAAATAACCAAAAAATATTCATTTCCTAACAAAAATAATGAAAAAAAAATATTCCTTCTTTGACAAAACCAATGAAACATAAAAAAAAAAAAATAACAAAAAATATTCCTTCTTTAACAAAACAATGAAAAATAACAAAATACAAAAAATATTCCTCCTTTGACAAAAACCAATGAAAATAACAAAAATATTCCTCCTGCAACAAAACCAATGAAAATAACAGACAGTAAGCACAAATCTACATATCGGCTGTGCAAGCATAAGGGAAAAGAATTACAAAAGTTGTGTACCGCGTTGACTGGCGAGGCTCACAACGCTTCCTCTCTCCTCGCGGCTTCCCTCCCAGCCAAACAGCTCGAGCATGTCTGCGTGTTGCCTCAGACCCTAACATTGTTAACCCCTTCACGTCTGCCCGAGGCTCGTCTCCCTCGCACACTGGCAGCGGGTTACGGTCAGGCTGGAGCTGTTATGCTGTCGGCGGTCTTGCATTCACTGGTAAAAAGTTTGGAGGAAAAGTTGAATATATAGTTTTAGAATATGTGTTTTAAAGTACCCCATAATCGATAGGACTTGTAATTTACTAACTGAAAACAGACTGGTGGTATTGTGGGTGACTTCGTAAGCTCCATAATACTGAAGAGAATATTTGAGGTTTTGGTTGACTTCAGATTTGTTCGATGGATTCACCCCTTCCCCTCCTCCCCCTCCCATCCACACTCACAGCCCCACCCACTCACCCACACCCACCCACACACACCCCACACCCACACATTCCACTGGCCATCGGTAGAGCGCTAGGCGAGTGGAGTGGACGGAAGGCAAGGCAAATGTAGTGTCCACCGTGACGAGTTTGTGCGCTCAGAGACACACTTGTAGACGCACGTTCCACCACGGCATAGTTGGTCGTAGCGCCGCCTCGTCTTCGGCACCAATACATTTACGGCATTACTGAACTACCGTGATGGGAAAGCGAACTCATATACATACAAAAAAAAGAAAAAAGCTCGTGATGAGGAAGGACACACACACACACACACACACACACACACACACACACACACACACACACACACGCAAAGAGAGAAACAAAACAAAAAAAAAAAAAAAAAAGCCCCGCGGAGTGAGAAATAACTATGATATCTGTGCTTTGGTTAGTCTGTCACTGAAGTAAAGAATAGTTCAGGTGTGTGCGTGTTTGAGATAGTATTCCCTAGAACATGTCTCTCGTTTTCTTTAAGCTCGTGTATCTCGTTACCATAGAAACCGCAGCCCACGTGACTTCCAATAGCAACAGTGTTCTTCCTGTAACTATTTGTAATATATCAAAATCACACGAAGGATATATGAAAAAAAACTTAATTATAATAGTCTTGTAAAATATCAAACCCTAAGATCACGAGGGCGGGGTTGGGATGAAAAGAAGGCTTGTGATTGGTCGGGGACTGGCGTGAACTGTGACGTCATCGCGGCAGCTCACACGAGGCCCCGGAGCGTGGACACAGCGGCGAGGAGGGGCGGGAGAGAGGACATGTCAGCCGTCAGTGATTTATTTTACCCATTGTTTTTTTAAGTGTCGTTTGACGTGCGCGATCCTCGACCTCATTATCGTGTTTGCTAAGGCTTCGGCGTGGCCAGGAGGTAATCAGGTGACAGGTAAGCCCAAGGATGGCGTAGATACAGGTGGATAAATTACAAGGTGGCGGCGGGAAGGTTAAGCGGAGGTGGGTGGCTCGGCGGGGCATAGTGGCGTGTAGTACCTATCCATACTTAAGACCTATCTACCTATCCATGTGTTCGTTGTTTGCTTGATATCCTTTGTGAAGCTGTAGTTATCTTATTTTTTGTGTGTGTTTGATTTGACAGACTAGCCTTAGAGATGCATTTTTTAATATCAGCCATCCAGGGATTCATTACTTGGTCGTAGCCTAGTCCATACCTGGGAACTATCTACTTATCTTTGTGTTAGTTGTTTGCTTGATATCCTTTGTGAAGTTGTAGTTATCTTATTTTTTTAGTGCGTGTTTGATTCATCTGACAGACTAGCCTAGGAGATGCATTTTTTAAGTTATCAGCCGACTAGGGATTTATTACTTGGTCATAGCCTAGTCCATACCCGGGAACTATCTACCTATCCATCGTTGTTAGCTTGATATCCTTTGTGAAGCTGTAGTTATCTTATTTTTTTGTGTATGTTTGATTTGACAGACTAGCCTAGAAGATGGATTTTTTTAAGTTATCAGCCATCTGGGGATTGATTAGCTTAGCATAGCGGCCTCACTCCAGCCACCACCGCCTCTCCTGTTGCTAAATATTATCAATAGTGTATTTGATTTTGCTATTTTTCGTCTATATTGTTGCTTTGACGATCTCTCTCATATCTCTGCCCTTCTTTTTAATGTCTCTCGTATGTTTGTTAGTTTACAGCCACTTCTATGGTGCCTTTTCTCCTATCAATTCAGTTTAGCTTAATTTGTCATTTCCTTCCTTTCTCGTTTTCTTACAATTCCACTAATTCGCTTATTCTGTATTATTAAGCTAAATTCTAAAACCATTTTCCTGCCTGCAAGAATGTGCTCGACTGACGCTAAATTTCCTCATCACTTATTTGTGTGATGTGTTTCGTTCATGTTCTGAATTAGACTGTGAAAAAGAGAGCAAATCAATTTTGAGTATCGTTGGAGAAGTGCAGACGCTGTAGTAACTTCTTCCAAATAAATACATAATAACTGAATATTCTGGTGATGCACGGCAGGCAGTCCATTTGGGTTTTACCAGAATTGCGGGCATGCTGTTGCACTTACCATAACTTAAGGTCGTAGCAAACATTCTGCTTGCTACATACGTGGTAGCAAAATGTTTTGATGAAGGATACAACTTTACGAATCCTTTCAAACAGACAGTCGTGCTTTCAGTATGAATAAGGCAGTGAGCAATCTCTGTATTTGTATATAGCGACTGATGGCAACGTGCTCTCTTAGGCCAAAAACAATGTCACCAATGCAATGACTTCAAAATATACTTTGTGACTGATTACTTTAGAAAACAAACGAAAAATGACAGTCATCGTTTCTCACAGCAAACGAAAACTATATCTTTCTGCATTGTCATCGTTGTCATCGTTGAAGAAAGTAAGCGTTTCACTGAAGAGTTTTAATGCAAAAGGGCGTTAGGATCTCGTATATTTAGTAGAAGTATGCACTTAAACGTTCTTTGATCTAGGGACAATTCATTACGTTTAGAGATAAGAAACGGTCGATTGGTGGCGAGGAGCGGGTGAGAACGCGCGACAGGAGGCATCAAGGCGACTAGGGTCGGCGTCGCGTCCTTTGTTGTGTTCGCGCGCTTTGAGACGCCAACCCGAAGCTGACTTTGATCCGTGAGCCAGTGAGCGTCGAGGGTCAAGTAGGAGGTAAACTCGGCCCTCCGCCTATTCCTCTTCCTTCTCTTCCTTTGCCTCTTCCTCTTCCTTCTACATCTCTTTCTTCTCCTACCTCCTCCTTATCTTCCTTCTACATCTGTTCTTCCTTCACTTCTTCTTCCTACTTCTGTTTTTCCCACACCTCTTCTACATCTCTTCCTTCTACGCCTCTTCCCCTTACACCTCTTCTTCCTTCACCTCTTCCTCTCCTCCTCCTTTTCCATTTCCTACTTCTTCCTTCTCCTCCTCTTCCTCCTTCTTCTTCTCTTCGTCCTTCACCTCCTTCTCCTCCTCCTCTTCTTCCTCACGTGTCCTTTGCGAGCTGTGTGTCAGAAGGGCAATGCCTCGCTGGATTTCCCTTTGTAGTGAGGTAGCCTGACGCAGCTGGCATGTGGCGGCGGGCCTAATGCGACCAGGTGAAGTGCGACTGTCAGCGTGGTAGGCTATTGTCCACTGGTGACTGTACGCGCTCGGCCTCCTTTGATCAACACATTTATGCTCTCTGGTTGTAGGAGCGAACTGTGCGTGTGTGCGGTCAGGTACTGGGGTGCGGGTGGGCTCGTGTGTGTGTGTGTGTGTGTGTGTGTGTGTGTGTGCTTAAAATTCTGTATGTATATGTATGTATTTCTGCTTGTGTACTTATATATATTTCTGGTTATAGTGATGACAAAAAAGAACATATTGGTGGTAGTAGTAGCAGTAGTAGTAGTAGTAGTAGTAGTAGTAGTAGTAGTAGCAGTAGCAACAATAGCAATCTGGTATGAGGTTGTTGGTATCAGAGGCTGGCCATTGTAGAGCTTAAGCAAATCCTCGTAAGTACTCATTGGATGATCCTTTAGAAGTTTAGATCTTCAAGCTTTTCTGGAGCGCAAAATTACTTGCAATTGAACATAAGTTTGTTGTGGCTGAGCTCAAGCGTCATTTCAGGTCAAGGAGAATCTCGAGACGTAACCTTACTGTTTCTTCTTGGGGAAATTGAAAGACCTTGATGTACCCGTGAGTTTACACAGTGACAGTCTCAGATTAGTTCAATGTGCTCGGCAATCTTTAAAAGAGGATTCATTTTGTCGTCGCTATATCTGGAAAATGAAAGTGAACTGTCAGGATTGCAACCACTTCTTCAGTATTACATAGCTCAGTAAGTTTATTTTTTTTTTTTACGTCGTTGCCTTTTGCGCCGGTAGGCATCTTCCAGGTGGGGCCTGATGGTCGGCCCCGCCCGTTCTGGCGCAGGCGAGTGTTTAGAGTGGCGCCATCTTGCAGTGGCTCATGCGGTCCCCCGGAACTCGCTCTTGAGTCGCTTGGACGGCTTCCTCTAGAGTCCGGGTTGATGGGTGGTCTTCAGGACAGCATGTGGGTAGTTTTAGGAAAGTGCTTGCAGTAGTGAGTTAACAGGAGGGCTATGACTTTGCTCTAAACTTATCAAAGTCAACACGAAAAACAGTGTCCTCTGGGAGTACAATTGTATCTATTACACTCACGAGGTTGTAGAAGGGACACATCGACGGCACGAAGGAACAAAGCGAAGGTTGTTGGTGTTGTCTTTGTTCTAAACTTATCAATATCAGCAAGAAATAAAACAATCTCATCTGGAAGTACAAGTATATCTATTGCCTCAGGGTCACTCACGAGGTTGTAGAAGGGACACATCGACGGTACGAAGGAACAAAGCGAAGGTTGTTGGTGTTGTCTTTGTTCGAAACGTATCAATATCAGCAAGAAATAAAACAATCTCATCTGGAAGTACAAGTATATCTATTGCCTCAGGGTCACTCACGAGACGGTAGAGGGGACATATCGACGGTACGAAGGGAACAAAGCGAAGGTTGTTGGTGTTGTCTTTTGCTCTAAACTTATCAATATCAACAAGAAATAAAAAACTCTCATCTGGAAGTACAAGTATATCTATTCCCTCACGGTCACCACGGGGAGGTAGAAGGGACACATCGACGGTACGAGGGAAGAAAGCGAAGGTTCAGGAGTCTCGTCAATCGTAAACAGTGGTTGTGGGTCGTCGGAGCGTGAGTCCCGGGGAGGTTGTTGCGGCCGCCTGGATGGGAGGCAGTGGGCCGTGTGATCGGTGTCTTGGGAACAGCTCGTATAGTTTGTTTTACCCTCCTCCTCTTGAAACTTTGTCCTTGTTGTTGTGTTATGCCATTGATGTTATTCCTCTTCGCCTCCTTCGTGTCCTCAATTATTTGTTTCGGTTTGTTTTTGGTTTTTTTTTTCTTTTTGATGTCCGTTTCTTTTTTTCCTTTCTATTTTTTCTTTCCTTTTTTCATATTTTCCTTCTCTTTTTTCTCTTTCTAATGCTCTTCCTTTCTCTCTTTTTCATATTCTTATCTCCATTCTCTCCTCTTCTTTGTTTTATATATTATTTATTTCCTTTTTCTTTCCCTCTTCGTATTTCTTTTATATATTTTCCTTTTCTTTCCCTTTTCTTTATTTTGTTATCTATCTCCTATTTATTATTAAATTTTCGCGTACTTACCTATCTTTTAACTATATCAATATCTATATCTATCTATCTATCAATCTATCTATCTATCTGTCTCTGTCTGTTTGTCTATATCTATTAAATAATCTCCACTTCTTCAGCATTTATCCGTCCGTCTTTCCTCTCGCCCACGACCTCATCACCGTTTTTCGAATCTTGTCTTCTGAGAATCTCTCAATGTAGCTACACTTTTTAAGGAGCAGCGCCAGCAGGAGTTTTTTTTTTTTTTCTCCTTGACCTGC
Source organism: Eriocheir sinensis (assembly GCF_024679095.1). Taxonomy (NCBI): domain Eukaryota; kingdom Metazoa; phylum Arthropoda; class Malacostraca; order Decapoda; family Varunidae; genus Eriocheir; species Eriocheir sinensis. The sequence goes on from NW_026111977.1 coordinate 122,273, forward strand.
CTCCTATATGGTAAAAGACACACACAGATGGATAGATAGATAGATACTGGTAAATAGATAATGAGAGACCTTTAGACTTACACATATCAATCTACCTTGCTTCCATTCATTGTTTATCTGTAATAAGTTCAATAGACATTAATTAGCCATGATATTAATTCTGTTGTCCTTTTTTTTCACCTCAGCAAAAGAAAATAACGACAAGAGTTTCAAAGATGACAAAAACAACTGGACAGCAAATCAACAACAATGACTACCACCACCACCACCAACAACAACAACAACAGCGACAACAACAACAGCTTTCACAGGTGGGCAGATGATTATTATTATGAACTGTTTTCCCATACAATGACGTGGACACTTTGATTGGGTGTGCACGGCGGCCTGATGAACCGTACGGCCAAAACACGGCGGCTTGCACGCGACAATAATAAGTCTACACATTGCGCGTCAACTATACAACAGCATTAGGCTCTCCATGCTACGGTTTGATGCTCTTTCCGGCCCGCATGTTCCTGCACTGTAAATAAGTTCAGAATTCGACCCATTTTTTTTTTTACAGCAAAGGTGACAGCACAAGGGCACACAAAAAAAGGAAACAATAAAAAAAGCCCGCTACTCGCTGCTCCTGTAAAAAAAAATCGAAGAGGTGGCCGAAAGAGCAGTCAATTACGTGAGAAGAGGTGTCCTGATACTGCTAGGTTGGGTGTAATACAGTCACGAAATCGTCATACATTTTGCCGGGATATACACTGGGAATAATTAGAAGAGGATTAAGTGGTTAGATTGTGAGCCACGACCCGCACGGGGGCTTCGTGGTGCAGTGGTTAGCACACTCGGCTCACAACCGAGAGAGCCCGGGTTCGATTCCCGGGCGGAGTGGAAAAATTTGGGCGGCTTTTCCGATACCCTACGCCCCTGTCCAAACAGTAGTGAATGAGTACCAAGTATTAATCGGGGGTCGTGTCCCGTCTCCTGGGATCTGTTCCTTCCTATAATTCCTTCCCCTTTTGTCTCTCTCCGGTATATGACCACAGATGTTGCGCCGACTAAACGAAACTTTCCAAAAAACTTTCCGGGCCATCATTGTGGATTGAACGGTCACTTTTATTAAACTACAATAACAGTGTCGTGTCGCAATGGTGCATTCATTACGGAATAAATGACAGTTCATTGTTTTGTTAGGAATGATGTATGGGCTAGGGCGGGTCATATCTGTGTAGAAGTGATGACGGATGGACAGCTTAAAGAGATTAGGACAGACAGATGAAAACAAGACGGAGGAATGGAATTGGAGCCTTCACCGGAAGAGGACGGGAGAATGAGTAGACAAATATCAAATCGAAGAGGTGAAGAATATTGGGAAAGTGTATTGATGATGATAGATGATGTTTAGAATTTTTTTTAAAGATATTAAGAGAGACAGATGAATACCAGACGGAGGAATGGAATTAGAGCCTTTACCGGAACAGGACGGGAGAATGAGTAGACAGGTATCAGACCGAGGAGGTAAAGAACATTGGGAAAGGCTGTTGATTATGATGATAGACGATGTTGATGAAGAGGAGAGGATCAAGACACATATTCACCAAAAACTGACCTCTTTTTTGGCCTTTCGTTCTGATTTCCTTTATTGGAGAAGCGTCTAGCGGGAGTTTTTGTTGCTGTGTTTTTGTCTTTGCCCTTGAGCTGCCTCCCTTGCTGTACAAAACAAATATGATGATTGTGTATGTGTGGGTGGGTGGGGTGAGGGTGTGTGTGCGTGTATGTGTATGTGTGTGTGTTTTGTACGCCATCTCCTCCTCCAGCCCAGTTAGTGTTTCCGCTAGTATTGTGCCGTGGGCCATTTTGGCTTGCTCTTATTTGCCTGTTCCTCGTGCAATTCATCGCCCCTGAAGGGAACAACTGTGTCTGTGTTTTCGCTCCTCGTCGCTCGCCTCTTGCCCTTTTCACTCGCTTGATTAATGGAGTGGGTGGGTTGGAAAAAAGTATGGCTTGTGTATGCTTTTTTTTTTTTTTTTGGACCAAGAGAGTGAGGGGGAGAGAAGAGGGAAGTAGAAGGGGAGAGAAGAGAACTGAAGTGAGAGAAGGGAAGAAGGGAAGACGGGAAGGGAAGGGAAGGAAGACGAGAAGAGAACGGCGAGGGAACGAAGGGAAGAGAAGAGAAGGTAGGGAAGGGAAGGGAAGGGAAAGGAAGGGAAGGGAATGGAAGGAAAGGGAAGGACAGGGCAGGGAAAGGAATGGAAGGGAAGTGAAAGGAAGAGAAGGGCAAGGAAGGGATGGGCAGGGAAGGGAAGGGAAGGAAGGGAAGGGAAAGGAAGGGTAGGACAGGGCAGGGAAAGGAAGGGAAGGGAAGAGAAGGGAAGGGAAGGGAAAGGAAGGAAAGGGAAGGGTAGGACAGGACAGGGAAATTAAGGGAAGGGAAGGGAAGGGAAGGGAAAGGAAGAGAAGAGAAGAGAGAAAACAGAAATGAAGAGAAAAGAAAAGGAGAAAAATAAAATGAAAATAATTGGAAAGAGAGAGAGAGAGAGAGAGAGAGAGAGAGAGAGAGAGAGAGAGAGAGAGAGAGAGAGAGAGAGAGAGAGAGAATTCTGACCGCATCTCAACAATAACCAAAGCAACCTCACACTACCTTACCACTGGCCCGCTTTGCTGTCCTAATTTGAAGCCCGGACGGTCACTTGCAAATATTGACCCTCCATCCCTTGCCCCGAGTGGCCTTACGATGTCTGGCTGATTTATGTCACTCCCGATTAATGGGTTAGGCGGCATTAATGAGTCTGCCTGCAAAGTGATATTAACAGGGGGCCGCGGAAACAAATACATGCCTGGTCCGCTCCATCATATCTTATCGGGCGGTTTGGTGAATTACTCGTATCTTCCTTGAGGGGCTTTTGGGAAGGTTGTGATGTGGTGGAGTTGTGGGTTTGGAGTCCTGGCTGTTGTGATTGTTGTTGTTGTTATTTGGGTTCGTGATCTTCTTCCTCCTTTTCTTTTTTGGGGGGGTTTTCTTGTTATGTTATCGTACTTACTTGTGTGTGTGTGGGGGGGGGGAGGTGATGTGGAGTTTTGTGGGTTTAGTGTCGAGGTTGTTGGTTTTATTCCTGTTTTTTTTTCTTTTCCCTTTTTTTTCTGTTTGTTTATTTTTGTTTCTTATTCTGTGTTGCTTTTTTTCTTATTTTCTTGTTCTTGTTGTTTTTGTTCTTGTTCTTGTTCTTGTTCTTGTTCTTCTTCTTCTTCCTCCTCCTCAGACAGACATATATACTGACACACACACACACACACACACACACACACACACACACACTAAAAACAACCAAACTATTCCCTATCATAAGTTAAAACACACTACTAATGCTTCTTTTTTTTCTCCTCTTTTCATAACATTGCCACACACCAAACTCAAAACAATACCTCACCACATACTCGCCGGGGAATACATTTAAAGCAAGCACTACCCGTTCAAGAGGAGAGTATCTGACATCTCTCCACCCGAAATTGCTCTCGCTTTTGACCTCTCGCTCTTTCTGTTGATATTCGAGCAGCATCAAGCGGGCTGTATCTGTTGCTATCTCAGTTTTTCCCCTTGAGCTGCCTCCCTTTGCTGTAGAAATAAAGACTAGAGGATCGTCAGAAGGGTAACTCAATGCGGGGTCGACAGCTTTACTGGTTCTCATCACAAGCAAAGGTTTGAGTGAGGACCTTCCCTGGTCAGCGATGCAGCTCACGCCGGCCAAGCCTCACCCCTCCTGGCCGTCCGTGCGTCCTGGGGTCTTAACGCGGAGGCTTCTATCTTTCCTGACTGGCGGACACGAGAATGTTGACCCCGCTTCTGTTTTGTTGTGTATATGTCTTTATCTTCCTATTTTGTGTTTGTCTGTCTACCTGTCTTATCTGTTTACCTGTTTATCTGTCTAGGCTATATCTTTATTTGTTTATGTTTTCAAACTGGTGGACACGAGAATGTTGACCCTGCCTCTTTTTTTTGTGTAAATATGTCTTTATCTTCCTGTTTGTGTTTGTCTACCTGTCTTATCTGTTTACCTGTTTTCTGTCTATCTATCTTTATTTGTCTATCTTTCCTGACTGACGGACACGAGAACGTTGACCCTGCCTCTGTTTTTTTTTGTGTAAATATGCTTTTATCTTCCTGTTTGTGTTTGTCTACCTGTCTTATCTGTTTACCTGTTTTCTGTCTAGCTATCTTTATTTGTCTATCTTTCCTGACTGACGGACACGAGAACGTTGACCCTGCCTCTGTTTTTTTTTGTGTAAATATGCTTTTATCTTCCTGTTTGTGTTTGTCTACCTGTCTTATCTGTTTACCTGTTTTCTGTCTAGCTATCTTTATTTGTCTATCTTTCCTGACTGACGGACACGAGAATGTTGACCCCTCTTCTGTTTTGTTGTGTAAATATGTTTTTATCTTCCTGTGTTTTGTTTGCCTGTATCTATCCAACTATATATCAGTTTATTTACACATCCATCTATTTATATTTCTAATCATGTTTATCTGGTTATCTCTTTATCTTTATTTGTCAGTACGTGATAATAGACCGTACGTGAGGTTTGACTTTCCTGAATTATATACTGTCCATCGAACCTTATAAAAATGCAGAACTCACTTATCAATATTGTCATTTCCATCTATCCATCTATGTATCTGGTTATCTATCTAACTATACATTTATTTGAGGGCTTCGTGGTGCAGTGGTTAGCACACTTGGCTAACAACCGAGAGAGCCCAGGTTCGATTCCCGGGCGGAGTGGAAAAATTTGGGCGGCTTTTCCGATACCCTACGCCCCCGTCCACCCAGCAGTGAATAGGTACCAGGTATTAATCGATCTGTTCCCTTCTCCTATAATTCCTTCCCCTTCTGTCTCTCTCCGGCATATGACCACAGATGTTGCGCCGACTAAACGAAACTTTCCAACTTATACATTTATTTATCTTATCTGTTAACCTATTTTTCTATCTTGGCTGTATCTGTATTTGTCTATGTTTCCAAATCTGTGGGCACGAGAATGTTGGTAGGCGATATAAGAAACTAGATGAGGTTTGTCTTTCATGAATTTCGTCAAAACTTAGAGCAGTGCAGACAGAGTTCATTTCCAATTTGAATAGTTAGGCGAGCCATTAAATTCCTCGTTTTTCTTAACTTCTCATGATTAATGTCGTCGCATATCAGGAAAATGTTCATCAGCTTTAGAACGTGAGTGAAGAGGAACACTTACTCCTGTGTAATTATGTTGGTTCGTGAATTTGCTTCCATTTAGACATGTTGAAGAGAGACACTGAGATAAAAAAATTCTCACTAAACTTTTACCAAGATCATTTACTCGCCTCCATTTCAACACAGTAGAAGAAGGAGAGAAAGAGATAGATTCAAAAGCTTTAGATATACAGAAAGGTAAAGCTATAAGCCGGTAGTTTGAGGAATAGGAACTTTTTCATTGACCATTAACCATTTCCACGATCATTTAGTCGCCTCCATTTCAACATATGTAGGAGAAGAGACAAAGAGATAGGTTCAAAAGCTTTGGAGAGACAGAAAGGTAAAGCTATAAGCCGATAGTTTGAGGAATATGAACTCTTTTTCATTGACCATTAACCATTGCAACGATCATTTCCTTGCCTTCGTCTTGACATATTTAAAAAGAGAGAGAGAGAGAGAGAGAGAGAGAGAGAGAGAGAGAGAGAGAGAGAGAGAGAGAGAGAGAGAGAGAGAGAGAGAGAGAGAGAGAGAGAGAGAGAGAGAGAGAGAGAGAGAGAGAATTTTGTCGTTAACCATTGTCGTGATCAACAGCACATCCCTAATTCTATCAGTTATTGAGGGCATAGAGTTCACTACAGAGGACACAAGGTACAACAAAACAGTCTGCCAGTCACCTTTAGTTAACCCTGAGATGATATTTTCGCTTGTAGATTTTCCCCCTCAGTCGTGTATCAGCGGCGGGTAATCTCTTCCCAGCATGCGTTGGGGCTTCGTGCACTCATCAATCCCCCGCGCTAATGATCCGCCCATAAATATGCCTGGATCGCCCAAATTTGTTGAACGCCGTCATGTTATTATTTCTTCTAGGCAGGCGTTTAATCTCGCTTATTGAGATGAATGTCCGCATTAGCATTACAGCCGTGAACCTTGACGCGGCTGTTATCTGTTTCTTGCACACACACACACACACACACACACACACACACACCTACCGAACGTGCGCAAGCCACTCCCGGTGAGGTATATATGGGAGGTGAGAAGGGAGCTGAAGCCCTCCAAAGACCCTTCCCATGTCCTCACTAACCGTTTCCCTATTGTCTCACCAACACCGGAGAGTAGTTCAGCATGCTCTCTAAAGACAGATCCTCTCTTTATCCACACCACACTACATTCACACAACATATACACCTTTTCCCAAAATTAAAATTTCAAAATGGCGCACCTACACCAAGCCTCGGGGACCACAAATTCCTGTACCGTCTCCGCCAGTTCTTCTCCCCTGCACAGTTGCTGTCCATATACAGGGGCCTTGTCCGCCCTCGTATGGAGTATGCATCTCATGTGTGGGGGGGCTCCACTCACACAGCTCTTCTGGACAGAGTGGAGGCTAAGGCTCTTCGTCTCATCAGCTCTCCTCCTCATACTGATAGTCTTCTACCTCTTAAATTCCGCCGCGATGCTGCCTCTCTTTCTATCTTCTATCGATATTTCCACGCTGACTGCTCTTCTGAACTTGCTAACTGCATGCCTCCCCCCCTCCCGCGGCCTCGCTGCACTCGACTTTCTACTCATGCTCATCCCTATTCTGTCCAAACCCCTTATGCAAGAGTTAACCAGCATCTTCACTCTTTCATCCCTCACGCTGGTAAACTCTGGAACAATCTTCCTTCATCTGTATTTCCTCCTGCCTACGACTTGAACTCTTTCAAGAGGAGGGTATCAGGACACTTCTCCTCCCGTATATGATCTTGTTTTCGGCCACCTCTTTTGTTTCTTTTTTAGGAGCAGCGAGTGGCGGGCTTTTTTTTGTTATTGTTTTCTTTTTTTGTGTGCCCTTGAGCTGCCTCCTTTGTTGTAAAAAAAAAGAAAAACACGCACACGCACACTCTTGTAAGGCACTGGTATGTAGGTGTCATGTATCTAGGAATGTGTGAAATATATGATCCCACCGCTGCCACCATTTATGATTTTTGTCTATCTGTCTGTCACACACTTAAACACACACACACACACACACACACACACACACACACACACACACACACACACACACACACACACACACACACACACACACACACACACACATCAAGGTCCCTCATTTCCATCAAACTTTCACTATGCAATTCACTTTCATTCTCTTTTTTTAACTCTTGGTCCACATCCCTCGACCCTCGCCTTCCCTCATTTCCTATTCACCTCATTTCTATCGCCTTCCCTTCTTCGTCTTTCTAATTCGTCTCATCATCATTTTCCAGTTTCTCTTTCTGTATTATCATCTAAATGTCTTCTTTTACTAATACTTCTTTTTCTTTAACTTCTTTTCGTCGTAATTCAGTTCTCTTAACCTTGTAGTCTTATATCCCCTTCTCTGTTCTTACAAGCCAAGATCTCCTTACCGTCTTCCTTCAGTATTATATCTCTTTCTTTAACTTCTTCCTAATTAATTTATCTCTGGAACTCTGAAGCAGCCCTTCCTTTGTCTGGATTTCCTCTTGCCTACGACTTGACCTGTTTTCGATAGGGGAGCATGAAGTGACCCTCTCTCCTGGCCTTTCGTTCCGTTTTCTTTATAGGAGCAGCGCTTAGTCGGCATTTTTGTTGTTCGTTTATAGTTTTGCCCGTGAGCTGCATCTTTATCTGCAAAACACACACACACACACACACACACACACACACACACACGCGCGCACACGCACACGCCTACTCTTGTAAGGCACTGGTATGTAGGTATCATGTATCTAGGGATGTGTGAATTATATGATCCCACCTCTGCCACCATTTATAATTTTTGTCTTTGTCTTTCTGTTTGTCACACACCTAAACACACACACACACACACACACACACACACACACACACACACACACACACACACACACACACACACACACACTCGCAGTTCTCATACATATTTAATTTTGCTCTCGTGTCTTTCTCTCAGTTCACCAATTTCAGACTACTGTAACGCTTTCCCTCCCCTCCTGCAGTACACACTCTCTCTCTGTAGTGTTCACGTTATTAATGGTTTCAATTTAAATTTTAAGTTGGCGAATAATTTTGCGACAACGAATTCGAGAGAAGAGGAAAGAGGAAGTTTAAGGAGGAGGAGGAGGAGGAACGAGAAGAGGTTCGTTTGTGTCCTGAAGTTTTGGAGGAGTGTGTGAATGAGGATGAAAGATAATGAATGCATATGTGTGTGTGTGTGTGTGTGTGTGTGTGTGTGTGTGTGTGTGTAATCTCTTACTTTCGCTTCCTACTTTTAACTTCTTTCACTTGTTTGCCTTTACCTTTCCCTTCCCTTCCCTTCCCTTCCCTTCCCTTCAATACCCTACCCTTCCCTTCCTTTCCCTTCCCTTCCCTTCCCTTCCCTTCCCTTCCCTTCCCTTCCCTTCCCTTCTCTTCCTTTCCTTCCCTTTCCTCCTCTTACTTTCCCTTCCCTTTAATACCTTTCCCTTCCCTTCCCTTCCCTTCCTCCCCTTCTTTCCTTCTGCCTTCCCTTCTTCATTGCTCTTCTCCTCCACTTTTACCTTCCCTTCTTCCTTCTTTCTCCTACCCTTCCCTTCTTCCACCCTTCTCCTTCCCTCCCCTTCTTCCCTTCTCATCTTTATCCTGCTTCTTCATATCCGCGTTTCCGTCTCCCTTCTTCCGTATTCTTCTTCTTTTTGACATTTTCCTCCTCCTTCCTTCTGTTTCTTAACGTTCTTTGTCCCTCCTCTTTTTTGTTCCTCTCTGTCTGCTTGTATCTTTTATTTCCTCTTTCACACTCACCCGGTCTTTCTTTCTTCCTTTCTCTCTCTCTTTCTCTCTTTCCCTCACCTCATTTTCGTCACACAAGGCAAGCAGTGAGGTGACAGATAAAGGTATTGGTGGCAGTATTAGGATTAGCAAAGGGCGACCCACATCTTCATTTGTCACGGGTATTTTTTTTATACCTTCCTTCATTTGTGTTATTGATCGATTCGTGGCTTTCCTGGATTCTCTTTTTGCCTGTTCCTTTTTTGTCATTCTGTCTCTGCTTCCTCTCCATTCTTCTCTTTCTGATTCTTCCTTTCTTCCTTTTTTGACTCCTCCTCTCCTCTTCTTCCGTCTTCCTTTCTTCCTTCTCTTTCCTTTTCCCTCCATTCCCTTCTTCCTCCTCCCTCCCTTCCCTGTTCCTCCTCCAAAAGGTCACGGCGCTTACTCTGACGGACTATCAAAAGTTCAGCAGATTTATGTCGGGGGCTTCGGCAAAACTTCCCGCGTTTCATCTTTCTTATCGGGATTAAGAACGAATAAGATATAAGTATAAATTGGGTTTCACCTCTGCTCTGCTGGTGGGGGAGAGTGTCCAGTCACGGGGAGAGGGAGGGGTGGAGGGATGGGATGGTGTAAGGGTGGGTTCGAATGTAAGGGGGAAGGGGAGGGGAGGGGGTGAGAGGGGAGGGGGAGGGGACGTAACAGAGTAGGGGGTTGGGGCGGAGAGGGTAGTGGAAGGGGGTGGGGGGGCTGAGAGAGTAAGGGGAAATGGGGGGAGAGGCAACGGAGAGGGAGGAAGGGTAGGGATGGGATTGGAGGGAGAGGGGTGTCATCATCGTTTCTTTCCTCCCCCACCGATCATCCTTTTCTTCCCTTTTTTTATCCAATTTCGTCAAACCTCAAAGTTTTAATACCACTCAGATCTGGTAATGAAACACCTCGTAACGCATTTTATAACTCCTTTTTGCCTAATATTCTCAAACCCAAATAAATCATATTCACACTACCTCCTCCCAGTGGAACGCCAGCACTCCTCGGGCGAGCAGCCGGGTGGCCCTTCTACGGAGGCGAGGTGGACCCGTGGGGTCATCCTCCGTGGTCAAGTCGACCAGTCGGCTGCTCGCACGTGTCAGCTACGTGTGACTGCTGGGCGCCTGCCCAGAGAGCCCGTGCCTCCGTCGCTGCTCGCCGGCTCTTACTCGTGGCTGTGGCGGCGGCGGAGGCTTCCCCACACCCGCCGCACGCCAGCGGCGGGTTCCCCCCTGCGACGGGCCGTCGCTAGACAAAGGCCCGTTCCCCCTTTTTAGGGGGTAAATCACCGAAGAAGAAGAAGAACTACCTCCTCTTAAGCCACCGTTCATTAATATTCTGGCTTAGTTTACTTTATCACAGCAAAGGCAAGCAGCTCAAGGGCAAGAACAAAAGGTAAATAACAAAAAAAGCCAGTTAAGTTCTCCCTCGTATAAGAAAACGGAATGAGTGGCCAGAAGAGAGGGTTAACTTAGGTAGGTGAGGTGTCTTGATGTTCGCTTCCCTCTTGAAGTTGGGGGTCAGCTGGCTCGGCTCCCTCCTTTTCCGTTTCTCTCCTTTCCCTCTTCCTCCTCCCTCCCTCCCTCCCACCCCTACCTTCCCACTCCTTTCCCTGTTTCTCCCCTTAAGGTCACGTTCTGGTTCTTGTAGGTTGATCTATTCTGGGTTATGGCTAGCCTGATGTCGTTGTTGGTTCCTGTCCTGCCCCCTTCTAAATCGCTGAAAAATATATATTCCTTTAGGTAAACCATACACTACCTCCTCCTAAGCCACTGTTCATTAATATTCTGGCTTAGTTTACTTTATCGCAGCAAAGGCACGTAGCTCAAGGATAAGAACAAAAGGTATAAAAAAACAATAAAAGTCTGCTAAGTCCTCCCTCGTAAAAGAAAACGGAATGAGTGGCCAGAAGAGAGGGTTAACTTAGGTAGGTGAGGTGTCTTGATGTTCGCTCCCTCTTGAAGTTGGGGGTCAGCTGGCTCGGCTCCTTCCTCCTTTTCCTTTTCCTCCTTTCCCTCTTCCTCCTTCCTCCATCCCCCACCCACCCTTACCTTCCCCCTCCTTTCCCTGTTTCTCCCCTAAAGGTCTTGCACTCTGATGTTCTGGTTCGTGTTGGTTAATCTATTCTGGGTTATGGCTAGCCTGACGTCGTTGTTGCTTCCTTTCCTACCCCCTTCTAAACCGCTGAAAAAATATGTATTCCTCTAGACATACTAGTTTCTCTCAGGTAACTTTTTTTCTTCATTTGTCTAAACCCTCCGCAGTGATACGACTTTTTTTTTCGTCTCTTGGTGCCTCGTGATTGGCCGGACCTCTTCTTGCCTCTGTATTGTTGGTCTTACACGTCAACGCTTTCCCTTAAGTTCGTTGCGGTTTCGGATTTTCTTCACTCTCGCCACTTTGATTCCTCTCGTGTTTTGAGCTACTCTGGAACTCTGGCACTCGAAGGTATCAATCGTTCGTTGCGGTTTCGGAAATGTGGTGGGTGGTGGCTTTTCTTCACCCTCGGCACTTCTTTGATTCCTCCCGTGTTTTGAGCTACTCTGGAACTCTGGCACTCAAAGGTATCTATCTTCATCCTGTCGCCACCCACCAGGCAGACCAAGGGAGACATGGAGGCAGTGTGCTGAAGATAAATTGGCAGCATTGGGCATTGGAGAGGCTGAGGCAAGGGGCATTGAGTGGAGGCAGTGTGCTGAAGAGAAATTGGCAGCATTGGGCATTGGAGAGGCTGAGGCAAGGGGCATTGAGTGGAGGCAGTGTGCTGAAGAGAAATTGGCAGCATTAGGCATTGGAGAGGCTGAGGCAAGGGGCATTGAGTGGAGGCAGTGTGTTGAAGAGAAATTGGCAGAATTGGGCATTGGAGAGGCTGAGGCAAGGGGCATTGAGTGGAGGCAGTGTGCTGAAGAGAAATTGGCAGCATTGGGCATTGGAGAGGCTGAGGCAAGGGGCAATGAGTGGAGGCAGTGTGTTGAAGAGAAATTGGCAGAATTGGGCATTGGAGAGGCTGGGGCAAGGGGCAGAAGTAGTTGGAAACATATCATCGACCGTCCACCCTCTTAGGAGATTATACGAGAATCGGACTTTTTAACAGATGATGATAATGGTGATGGTGATAGTGATGATGATTTTTGTCGACAGGTCTTACCCATGTTTATATACAAATGTTCATTCGCCTCCGCGGTATAGTGGTTAACGTCCCTAACTACGAGTCGGTGTGCAGCCCATCCAGTTATTTATCTGTCCTCTCAGGATGGTCGATAAATGATAAATGGGTGCCTGGGGAAACCTGTGGAAGATAGATTGTGGTAACTAGGATGCTTATTTCAAATCACCCGGATGTTACTCAGGGCATGTATCGGGTTAATTGGCTCTCCCTCACCACAGGACAACGGAACGGAGATGAGCACCGCCGCCACGCGCAGTTATAGCATATACTCCCAACTTTGCCTTTACCTTGACGCAGGGTCGATGCCTTAGGGGTAGTGGCTCGGGGTTAATTAAGGGCCGTAATTTAAGACACCATCGCTTCTCACATCAACTATTTCTAAAGGTCAAAGAGGGGATCAATCTGTTTTTCATGAGTGTTTTTTTAAGGCTCATGGCACATAAGAAGTGTCAAACTACCACCAGGGTCATAAAACTACCCCTGGAAAGGCCTACAGCTCCTACGAAAGCCATGTCAAATATGTGAACTTGGGCGACGAAATGTTTTAAAATACGACCTTAAGACCGGATGCCATTCCTGACGTCACGCGGCGCCAATGGGATTCGAACCGCCTCGCTCTGGCTCATAATTTCTAACTACTAACTGGGAGCATACTTCCGGGGGCTCGTCACTTCACTCACTCGCCGCCCATACTTCTGACGGTCCCCTTGAACAAGCTCGACCCTGGCTTTTGCGGCGCCTAACCTCAATCACTCACTCACTTGAACAAGGTCCAGTCGGCCTATCAATCTTAAATCCCTCCCGGAAGGATCGATCGACTAACCCCAGTCATAACTTGCGTGGGCGTCCCTTTGGTCTCTTAACCCCTTGAGTGCGGATTTCCTACAAGAAGACATCACCAAGCTACAGGAATGGAACAAAAAGTGGCTGCTACAATTCAATGAAGAAAAACGTAAAGTCATGCACATTGGGAGGGGATATCCAGCATACCAATACCACATGGGAAACAGTCCACTATCCACCACAGAGGCAGAGAAAGACCTGGGAGTGTATGTTACCAGGCAATACCACATGGGAAACACTCTACTATCCACCACAGAGGCAGAGAAAGACCTGGGAGTATATGTTACCAGGCAATACCACATGGGAAACACTCCACTATCCACCACAGAAACAGAGAAAGACCTGGAGGTGTATGTTACCAGGCAATACCACATGGGAAACACTCCACTATCCACCACACAGGCAGAGAAAGACCTGGAAGTATATGTTACCAGGATACCAGTGAAAACCAAATCCGTGCCAATCGCAGCAGACGGGTTAACTTCCATGATAACAGATATATATGCGACAACACTTAGTGGGTGAAGCACGGAGGAGTGTCTTACGAGTCCAGACAGTAAACAGGAAACTCGTTGAGATAAGCATCAGGTGTCAGGTGCAGCATCGGGATGATGAGAGTATGATGTCATGTAAATGTGATGTGTTTGTCCAGCGACGACTTCCGGTAGCCCTTGCCAGGTGCTGTCCTCCCTCACGTCAAGGTGAAGTGAAGGTCGTGGCGTGACGGCGGTGGATCGCTCTTAGCTAACGTCACCACCACGTTTCTTACCTTCCCGTGGCTGTGGCGAGCACCGTAACACCTCGCTGGATTCCGCAAACCTTTAGGGTCATTAAAATACCTGTAGTGGTATTGTTGTTTTATGGTTTGAAAGCGTCTGGTATTAAAAAAAAGACATGCTATTTACAACGATTAATCATCTTTAGCAACAAAAAAAGACAAAAATTCGGTCAGGTAGAAGGTCAGGTCTGAGTTGGGTCAGGTCAGGTCAGGCACGATGGTGTTCGGTAAGAGCATCACAGGCAGCGGGCTCTATCGGGGGCGGCCACCGCTAGTTGCAGACCACCTTCTCGCAGCACTGCGGGTACGGCTGCGACATGTCCTGGAGGACGCTGCAACCAGGCGGCGGCGCGATGACACCGCACCTGTCAAGGGCAGGCGTTATGAAAACAATTTGTCCTGATACCTGAATCACAGAAGATTCGTCAGGAATTGACAATTTCAGAAAATATATATATATATATATATATATATATATATATATATATATATATATATATATATATATATATATATATATATATATATATATATATATATATATATATATATATATATATATATATATATATATATATATATATATATATATATATATATATATATATATATATATATATATATATATATATATATATATATATATATATATATATATATATATATATATATATATATATACATTTCTTTCTGGATTTCATTTCCGGTGATAAGGAGGACTGCGGAAGACATTCAATTACGAGGCTTCTCTGGCTGTCATTTTTTCGTGATCAGTCGTTTTAGGACAACTTGCTTGCTTTACTCAGTGCAGCGTACTAGCACGTATTTAACACTCATTCAAAATAAAATTTAATCATTGAAACATCGTTTCACTAAATTCGAAACCAACTGTGGACGTGATGACACTATAAAATTGTAGTACTTCACCCTCTCTACAAAGGTGGCAGCACGATGACCTCGGAAACAGAGGCGCAGCGCTGACAAACAACGCGTGACTGGCGAGCCAAGATAAATTACATCTACAGAAAGATTAGAAGCGTTTATTTGACTGATCATGAAGGGAAATGACTCATGTGGTTACAGGAATCGCGGGAAAGACTTGTGTCAAATCCGTGAGACTAAATCGAGGCCAACAACCTGCATAGTACGTGAGCGCCAACTCCGGCCTTGGGGACATGTGGCACCTTGCCCAGTCGACCTCCTCAAAGGGTTGTCTCTGAAAATGATGATAACGTTGATGATGATGATGATGATGCCGATGATGACCCAGTCTGCGGCCAGAGAACAGTGTCGGTGGTGCTCGGCAAGCTTCACACCATCACCGCCACCTTCACGTCGGAGAAAATGTCTAATGGAATATCAACCCACGAATGGCAGAATAATATATTGCAGGCTGGAGTGAAGAACAAGAGCAAGAACAAGAACATGAACATCAATTAAAACCAGAACAGGTAAAAGGAAGAAAATTAGAGGAAGAAGAAAAGAAGAAGAAGAAGAAGAAAATGAGACGAAGAAAAGGAAAAAAATGGCGAAAGGAGAAAAAAAGAAGAGGAAGTTTGAGCGGCTCTTAGATTACGTCACCGCCACGGTCCTCGCCTTCCCGTGGCTGTGGCGAGCACTGTAACACCTCGCTGAGTTCCGCAAACCTTTAGGGTCATTGAAACACCTGTAGTGGTACTGCTGTGTCATGATTTGAAAGCGTCTGCATTGAAAGAGATGCTGATTCCAAACAATTAGGCATCTTTGACAACAGATAATGACAAAAATTCGGTCAGCCAGAAGGTCAGGTCAGAGTTGGTTCAGGTCAGGTCAGGCACGATGGTGTACGGTGAGCAGGTTAGGGGCGGCGGGATCCACTGCGGGCGCCGCAGACCACCTTCCCGCAGCACCTCGGGTACGGCAGCTGTGCCATGTCTTTGATCAGTCTGCAGCCTGAGGGACACCGATGGAAGCGCACCTGCCGAGGACAGACTTTTGTGAAAACATAATATGCCTTGATACATGAAACGAGGAAAATGCCGTAGGAATTAACATTGAAAAAGGGACCCTAAATATATATATATATATATATATATATATATATATATATATATATATATATATATATATATATATATATATATATATATATATATATATATATATATATATATATAAATGATACTTCAGGTATTAATTCATATCCTGTGATATAATGTTGCATAATGAGGAAATCATCATTTGGAGAAAGACTTTAAAATATGACTTTAAAATATGACTGCTGAATATTTGTTTTTACAGCAAGGGCGGCAGCTCAAGGACAATTAACAACAACAACAACAACAGAAAACCCGCTAGACGCTCCTCCTACAAAAGAAAATAGAACGAGAGGCCAAAAGGGAAGTCAATTTCCCGTGGAGAGGCGTCTTGATTCTTTCCTCTTGGAAGAGTTCAAGTCATAGGCAGGAGGAAATACAGACGAAGGAAGGTGTTCCATAGTTTACCAGCGGAAGGGATAAAATAGTGATGCTGTTTAACTCTTGCAATGAAGACAAAAAGAGAAGCAACATTGTGGCGTAATTTAAGAGGTAGGAAACTGCTAGTAAGAGAGAGGAGTTGATGAGACGAAGAGCCTTTGACTCCACTCTGTCTAATTTGGCTGTATGTGTGGAGCCCCCCCTACAGATGAGTTGTATACAAGGCCCCTGTATACAAGGCCCCTGCATATGGACAACATTTGGGAGGGGGAAAAGAACTGGCGGAGACGATACAGAACGCCCAACCTCGAGGAAACTGATTTAGGGAAAGTGCGGTGTACTCACGTCACGTAACGAATGGCCATGACTTCACTTGAATACTTTGTGCATTCTGCCCTCCTGGCAGTACGGCGTCTGCCAAGTGTGCCCTTCTTTCACGCGTATGCCAGATTCCCTTATAAGGCACGTGTTGGGGTGGTCTGGAAGGACAAGAAAAGGTTTCAACCTCTGTTGTCAAAAGTACACACCAAAGTTTTCTTTCTCTTGCGTCAGAACTTCGAGTAGGTATTGTTCCTGCTATTATTAAATTTAATGAAACAGTT
This sequence comes from Eriocheir sinensis, assembly GCF_024679095.1. NCBI lineage: Eukaryota > Metazoa > Arthropoda > Malacostraca > Decapoda > Varunidae > Eriocheir > Eriocheir sinensis. The sequence continues at coordinate 139,108 of NW_026111977.1, forward strand.
GGAGGGTGAAGAACATGATCACTGTAAGCTACTGAACAGGAGCTTTGCCTGTTACTGCAACAATAAACTCTTACCTGGATCATTGACGATTTGCGCACTCAAAGCGGCCTCGGCCTGATGCGGAACGGTCAGAAGCACCTGCAGCACCAGCACAGACCCCGTCAGCAGCACGGCTCGCAGCATCCCCATCGTTGTGGCTCTAGGTGGCGACTGCCTTCAGGGAGTGACTTAAAGATATATATACATTGTTTTGGAGATTTCATTTCCTGTGATAAAGAAGACCACGCATGACACTCAGTTACGATGATTCTATGGCTATTAATTTTTCGTGATCAGACATTTTAGGACAACTTGCTTGGTCTACTCAGTGCTGCGTTCTGGCACATAATCTGAACACACATAAAAAACAAAAGATTAATCATTCGAGCATCAAGATCAGTGTCATCTTATTCAGCACCATCTGTGGACCTGACGTCACATCTCCTGTTATACATCATCCTCTCTACAACGGCCACAACAAGATGACTTTCGAAACTGTGGCTCGGTGCTGGAAGTCTCCCAACGCGTGACTTGTTTAGTTTTGTGGTGAGCCGAAATAAATTACATGTACACAAAGATTAGCAACTTATATGTGACTGATCATGAAACGGCCTGACACTTGTACCAATGAGAACTGCTGGCAAGTCTTCTTCTTCGTCTTCTTCTTCTTCTTCTTCTTCTTCTCCTTCTTCTTCTTCTTCTTCTTCTTCTTCTTCTTCTTCTTCTTCTTCTCCTTCTTCTTGTTCGTTTTTGTTCTTGTTCTTCTTGTTCATGTTCTTTTTCTTGTTCTTGTTCTTGTTCTTCTTCCTTCTTCTTCTTCTTCTTCTTCTTCACTCCATCCTTCTATTTTTTTTCGTGTCCTTCGTGGGTTGACATTCCCATAGACTTTATCTCCTACGAGGTGGAAATTGTCGAGTGTACCAACCCCGTCTGTGTTCTGGCCGCGGGCTGGGTAACAGGGCGGCAGGTGGCGAGGGTAATAAACGTAACTCAATCTGCATATACGATTTAGCATTTCAAGGAGAGTTAAATGAACCGCTCTCGTTAATTCATTACTATAATCCCGTGTGTCTCTGTGGCTTCGCTCTACGAGTTTGTATTTCTGGCTTTGTGGTGGTGGTTGCTCTGCACTTATACAGAAAATATTTATGTGTGTATATCTATCTGTATCTATCTATCTACTTGTCTGTCTTATCTATATATCTGTCTGTCTGTCTGTCTATCTAAAGCCCTCTAAGCTCTGTTCCAGCAATAAGTAGTTAGTAAGAGAGGTTAGAATAGAGAGGTCAATTTCGGATGGAAAGAGATGGGAGAGACGACAGAGATGGAGGGAAGTGACGGACTATATAAAACCGATACAAAAAAGGAGATGAAGTAAAATAGATGAAGAAAAGCAGGTGAAGAAAATGAAAAGAAGTGAACAAAATGAACAAAAGATGAAGAAAATGAAAAAAAAAAGATGAACGAAATGAAAATAAGATGAACAAAATGAAAAAAAGATAAACAAAATGTAGAAAAATAGAACAAAATTAAAAAAAAGATGAAAAAAATGAAAAAATTGAACAAAATAAAGAAAAGTTGAACAAAATGAAAAAAAGATGAACAAAATGAAAAAAAGATGAACGAAATGAAAAAAAATGGAACAAAATGAAAAAAAAGATAAACAAAATGTAGAAAAATAGAACAAAATGAAAAAAAAGATGAAAAAAATGAAAAAATGAACAAAGTAAAGAAAAAAAAGAATGAGAAATCTAAACAAAATGGAAAAAAAAGATGAGCAAAATGAAAAAAAGATGAACCAATAAGGAAAATGAAAAAAAAGTGACAGACCTAAAAATAATCGTTACAAAGGAAAAACAAGACGCAAGGGGATGCCACTAAAGAGATGATGTGATGAAATTAAGAAGCCTGCGTAGCGCTAACAACAAAACGAGAGGCGCTAATCGAACGAAAGGAAAAGTTTTGGATAGGCCTATGTTCTGCTATGAATGATACACGCTGCTGCTGCTGCTGATGATGATGATGATGTTGACGTACAAATTGCATAAGACACCCGAGATTGAGTTAGTGATTCTTAACTTTTTCTGCTAACAAGATTATGAATGAAACACGCCGTATCTTTTTCCTTTCCTTAGCGTAGTCCGTGTATTAATAAATGTACAAACTCGAGGGAAATAAGGTAATCCCCTAACTCTTAGATCTCCTTGAAATCTAGTTACGTTAAGTTTATTTTATACGTTTTTTCTCCTATGGCTGGGTAGGCTTTCTGGGTGAGGCCTGATGGTCCACCCCAGCCCGTTATGGCGCAGGCAAGTGTTTTTAGTGGCGCCATCTTGCTTGCCTCATGCTGTCCCCCGGAATTTATATTTGAGCCTCTTTTTTTGAGAGAATCTAGAGTCCGGGTTGATAGGTGGTCTTCCGGAGAGCTTGTGGGTAGTCTCAGGTTGGTATTCTTATGATATGCTTCCACCTCTCGCATCAGTTATTTCCAGAGGCCGCAAAGGAGATCAGTTGGTTTCTAATGAGTGTTTTTTTAGGTTCATGGTACAGAAGAAAGGTCACTCTACCAGAACGCTCGTAAAACTACCCCTGGAAATGCTCGAAATTGCCACGAAAGTCTAGTCATATATACCATGCGACAAAAAGGAAATGAGAAGGAAGGAAAGAAAGAGGTCAGGAGATAAAGAAAGAAAGAAAGAAAGAATGAATGAAAAATAAGGTACAAAGAAAGAAAGATCGAGTAAAGGAAGGAAAACGGAAAGCAAGAAAGAGAGAAATGAAGAAAGAGAAAGAAAGGCCATGGCCAAAGGTGATGGCATTGCGACTATTAGTAAACAAGTATAGCATAGTCAGCAGCAGCAGCAGTAACTAGTGGCTTTGTTATGTTGCTGTTATTATTATTATCATTATTATTATTATTATTATTATTATTATTATTATTATTATTATTATTATTATTATTATTATTATTATTATTATTATTATTGTTGTTGATGTTATTGTTGTTGTTGTTGTTGGTGGTGGTGGTGGTGACTATTGACATCGCGGGGAACTTTCTCTCCGCGTTTTGATTAAAGACGCGAGGAATTTCTTTAGAGGAAGGGAAGGGAAGGGAAGGGCGCACCGGGTAAAGCTTGTGGCGGGAGGTTAATGAGATTTTTTCCTTCGGCGGCCGTGTAGGGAGGCGAGGAGGTGATAAGAGAGAGAGAGAGAGAGAGAGAGAGAGAGAGAGAGAGAGAGAGAGAGAGAGAGAGAGAGAGAGAGAGAGATTATAATTCATATATTTTTTTAACTTTATCACATATTTCAGCGACTTTGCGTATATATATATTTTTTTTTTACGGTCAAGTCGTGTGTTATAAATACTCTACTTCCTGACATTCCATGAATTTACTAAAGTATCCAGTAGTTTTTGAAGTGCTTTTATGAGTAAGTTACTTGTATAAATGATGAAAAAGCAGTAGTTTTTGAAGTGCTTTTTTAAGTCAGTTAATTGAACAAATGATGAAAAAGTAAAGGTATATCAGAAATGACTTTTTTTTACAGCAAAGGAGACGGCTCAAGGGCAACAAAATGGAGGTAGAAAAAAAAGCCCGCTGCTCACCTCTCCCACAACAGAAAGTAGTAAAGAGTGGCCAAAAGAGAGGTCAATTTCGGGTGAAGAGGTGTCTTGATACACTTACAGACTCACTAATTCACAAAGACAGACAGATGGATGGATATGTAATGCATTCACCTCACTTTTGAAATCTGAAACACGTACTTCGCAAAAGCTCCATTAGGTTAGGTTAGGCTAGGTTAGGTTAGGTTACGTTAGGTTAGGTTAGGTTAGGTTAGATTAGATTAGATTAGGTTAGATTAGGGGTTAGTTTAGGTTAGGCTAGGTTAGGTTAGGTTCGGTTATGTTATGTTAGGGGTTAGGTTAGGTTAGGCTAGGTTAGGTTAGATTAGGTTATGCTTGGTTAGGTTAGGTTGGGTTAGGTTAGGGGTTAGTTTAGGTTAGGTTAGGTTAGGTTAGGTTAGGTTCGGTTAGGTTAATGGTTAGATTAGGTTAGGCTTGGTTGTGTTAGATTAGGCTAGGTTAGTTGACGACATGCAATGCTAGAAGGTCTGAAAGGCATTAAGTGAGGCATCATACGTCACAGTGAGGTTGAGAAGATGTGTGGTGCATTCATAACATTGCCTGACGGACATGTCTTGTACTATTAAAGTCTTGTAAAGAGGAAGGAGAGTGGAACTGGATTCTTAAGTGACAAGAATCTAGAGCAGGTAATGTAGGAAAAACTATTAAGCATCCACGAAAGAGCAACAAAAATCATTACAGTCGAGGTATGATATTTTTCTGCCACCTCTTCGGATTCTTTACAGGAGCAGCGAGTAGCGGGCTTTTTTTTATTTTTTCCTTTTTATGTGTCCTTCTGTCCTTTGCTGTAAAAAAAAATAAAAAAATCCAAAAACAGCCAAACTTCTGCACCAACACCGCTTTCCATGAAGAGAACCATGCACTATCCTACCATTCCTTACGCACAATACAACCACTTAACGCCTCTCAAAAATATTTAGGAGAGCCAAGAAGCGCACCTGATTATTGTTATTATTATTGTTGTTATTACTATTGTTATTATGAAACGAAGCAGGTAGAGGGAGGTGTGCAGGCTCTGTAAACACCTTCTTCATGAGTCCCTAGACCCTTGAGACGCCGAGAAAGAGAAAAGGCAAGTAGAAGCAATAAGGAGAAAGAGATCGAGATATATCCAAGTAAATTAACACAACCAACCGCGGTATTTTTAACCCCAACATCGAATTCAATTATCCAGTGTCGTAATCTCCCGTTAATGTTACCGGGGAGACACACGAGCACAACACGAAGCCAACACGATTGCTGGAGATTAAAGGTTCATTACCGCTGAAGTACAACCCAGCCATTCGGTGCAATAATTGATTCTTTATCGGCTATAGCTTGCGTTAATTGGCTCTCCATTTTCGTAGCCTTGTAAAATCTCCTCCCAGTTGCCTGCTTCTAATTTGCCTTGGCTCAGTAACACTCACCCTTTACTAGTGTGTCTGTAACGGTGTGTGTTTCTGGTATTGTTGTACATCGTTGCATTGTAGGAAGATGAGTGGCATGTTTTCTTAACCACGTGATATATGAAAATTGACGTGTATATTTGACTTCGTGAATGCTGATTGACGTGTATATTAGACTTCGTGAATGCTGATTGACGTGTATATTTGACTTCGTGAATGCTGATTGACGTGTATATTTGACTTCGTGAATGCTGATTGACGTGTATATTTGACTTCGTGAATGCTGATTGACGTGTATATTTGACTTCGTGAATGCTGATTGACGTGTATATTTGACTTCGTGAATGCTGATTGACGTGTATATTTGACTTCGTGAACGCTGATTGACGTGTATATTTGACTTCATGAATGCTGATTGACGTGTATATTTGACTTCGTGAATGCTGATTGACGTGTATATTTGACTTCGTGAATGCTGATTGACGTGTATACTTGGCTACGTGAACGCTGAGTGACGTGTATATTTGACTTCGTGAATGCTGATTGACGTGTATACTTGGCTACGTGAACGCTGAGTGACGTGTATATTTGACTTCGTGAATGCTGATTGACGTGTATATTTGACCTCGTGAATGCTGAGTGACGTGTATATTTGGCTACGTGAACGCTGAGTGACGTGTATATTTGGCTACGTGAACGCTGATTGACGTGTATATTTGACTTCGTGAATGCTGAGTGACGTGTATATTTGACTTCGTGAATGCTGAGTGACGTGTATATTTGGCTACGTGAACGCTGATTGACGTGTATATTTGACTTCGTGAATGCTGAGTGACGTGTATATTTGACTTCGTGAATGCTGATTGACGTGTATATTTGGCTACGTGAACGCTGATTGACGTGTATATTTGACTTCGTGAATGCTGATTGACGTGTATATTTGGCTACGTGAATGCTGATTGACGTGTATTTTTGGGTACGTGAATGCTGATTGACGTGTATATTTGACTTCGTGAATGCTGAATGACGTGTATATTTGACTTCGTGAATGCTGAGTGACGTGTATATTTGGCAACGTGAACACACACACACACACACACACACACACACACACTAACAACAACTAGCATGCATTAACCACAAAACAAACATCCGGTGTACATGACTTTACCCCATTGTAATTCCCCGTTATTACGTTCGGAAATTGTTGAGCGTTGTTAAGCTTCTTCCAATTGGTTTTAGTTTAGGTATCATGGATGCCTGCGCGCCCGATTATTTCAGTGTTTTAATGGGCAGCGTTATTTTTATATATGTTTAGAGGAGTACGGTACGTTCCTGCTGGTGAATTCTGTGTTTTTTGTGGCGTTTTTCGTTTTTTTGTCGTGTACTTCATAGGGAAGCTGTTCCTCTACCTTGCTTACATAGTTGAAATTTTTATTACCTGATGTAGTCGTGTGTTTGACAGGAAGGCAGTTTAAATAGTTTACCATACCTCATTTAGTTTACATTTCTTTTTCTCTTTCTTTCTTTCTTTCTTTCTTTCTTTCTTTCTTTCTTTTTTATTTCTTTCTTTCATACTGTGAGGTGTGTGCTAGCTACTTCAAGGTCACTACTTTCTCCCCCCCCCCCTACCCCCCCCGTCGCCAGCAATGGAGTTCTTAAGCTTAGACACGTATGTTGTTGAGATGCTAAATTGTCTGAGGCTGTCCTTCGGGATTAACCAAAATTTGTTCAAGATTCACGAGTAAAAACTATTGAGCAGCGAGGATCGGTGACCAAACAAGCCAAGACACGTATGTTGTAGGGATGCTAAATTGTCTGAGGCTGTCCTTCGGGATTAACCAAAATTTGTTCAAGATTCACGAGTAAAAACTATTGAGCAGTGAGAAGCGGTGACCAAACATTTGAAGTATGGAACCTAATGAGTCTTTTCAGCCACCATGTAATGCCCTTTGATCGCAGCCACAATAGAGAAATTAGACGCAAGAACCAGTGAATGCAAAGTCAATCAAACTTAAATGAAATCAAAGGAAAATGAATTTCGCGACAAAAAACAGCGCATTCATGGCTTCAGTAACCCATTGTACCCTGCAGGACGGTCCATTGAAGGTAGAAAAATGTAAAAGATTAAATACAATAGACCTTTTTTTGCTATATTTAGAATTTTGCTATATTCAAAATATACACGTGTGAGGGTTATGCTTTTCTGTTCCAACACAACCATTTGCATTTTTTTTTCTGTTAGCAATTGTTGATGTAAATTCTGCTTCAGTTTAGTAACTTTGACCGTATAGTGTTTCTTTCATTTTGTATTTTTCCTCTTTTTTTTTTTTTTTTTTTTTGTCTTTTAGCTGAATTCTTCACTAAAAAAAATATATCTTGATGCGGAAATACTGGACTTGACAAGCTTTTCCTCTCAGCAGCGCACATGGTTGGTACGACTGATGTTGTTGTTACCGGTTAATCTTCTCTGTGGCCTTAGAAAATGGTCGTGATGGGAGCCCGATAAGTGTCAGAATATGAACCTTTGGCATAAATCATCTGAGGGCTTATGGACCCGACGAAGTGCCTCCCGCTGTCCTTAAAAAACTAACCCTCCGCGCTGCCTGTTATTGGTAGTGGTATTATTAGTGTTAGTATTGTTAGTCTTCTTGCTCTTGTTCTTGTTCTGCTTGTTGTTGTTGTTGTTGTTGTTGTTGTTGTTGTTGTTGTTGTTGTTGTTGTTGTTGTTGTTCTTCTTCTTCTTCTTCTTCTTCTTCTTCGTCTTCCTGTTGTTGTTGTTGTTGTTGTTGTTGTTGTTCCTGCGTCTTTGTTTGTTCCAAGGGCGTTTATTTTTCTGGGACGGACTTTTGCTTCGACACTTAATGCTCTTAGCGAATTCGTGTAAAAGCTGTGACAGTTACATTTTAATCTTTTTTTTTTCTTCTGTTGTCTTTTTCTTCTTCTCTAATATTTGTTTTTTTCCTTTTTATTTGTTCATGCTTTTTCTGTTTTCTATTTTTTTTCTTCCTCCTCCCCCTCCTCCTCTTCCACTACCTCCTCTTTCTTCTCTTCCTTCTCCTCCTCTTCTTTAATTTTCTTCTTTTCTTTTCTTATTTCGTTTCTTTTTTCTTTTCCTCGTTTGCTTTGATTTTTTTCTTTTCCTTTCCTCCTCCTTTTCGTCCTCGTCCTTCATTTCCTCCTCCTCCTCCTCCTCCTCTTATCTCTCCTCTTCCTTCCTCTCTCTTCTTATCTCCATTTTATAAGTCTTTCCATAATGAGAGGCCTATGAAGTCTGGACTCTCTCTCTCTCTCTCTCTCTCTCTCTCTCTCTAATCACCACCTCGACTCCCAACACCGCCGCCGAAGGAAAAAATCTCATTAACCTCCCGCCACAAGCTTTACCCGGTGCGCCCTTCCCTTCCCTTCCCTTCCTCTAAAGAAATTCCTCGCGTCTTTAATCAAAACGCGGAGAGAAAGTTCCCCGCGATGTCAATAGTCACCACCACCACCAACAACAACAACAACAACAATAACATCAACAACAATAATAATAATAATAATAATAATAATAATAATAATAGTAATAATAATAATAATAATAATAATAATAATAATAATAATAATAATAATAATAATAATAACAGCAACATAACAAAGCCACTAGTTACTGCTGCTGCTGCTGACTATGCTATACTTGTTTACTAATAGTCGCAATGCCATCACCTTTGGCCATGGCCTTTCTTTCTCTTTCTTCATTTCTCTCTTTCTTGCTTTCCGTTTTCCTTCCTTTACTCGATCTTTCTTTCTTTGTACCTTATTTTTCATTCATTCTTTCTTTCTTTCTTTCTTTATCTCCTGACCTCTTTCTTTCCTTCCTTCTCATTTCCTTTTTGTCGCATGGTATATATGACTAGACTTTCGTGGCAATTTCGAGCATTTCCAGGGGTAGTTTTACGAGCGTTCTGGTAGAGTGACCTTTCTTCTGTACCATGAACCTAAAAAAACACTCATTAGAAACCAACTGATCTCCTTTGCGGCCTCTGGAAATAACTGATGCGAGAGGTGGAAGCATATCATAAGAATACCAACCTGAGACTACCCACAAGCTCTCCGGAAGACCACCTATCAACCCGGACTCTAGATTCTCTCAAAAAAAGAGGCTCAAATATAAATTCCGGGGGACAGCATGAGGCAAGCAAGATGGCGCCACTAAAAACACTTGCCTGCGCCATAACGGGCTGGGGTGGACCATCAGGCCTCACCCAGAAAGCCTACCCAGCCATAGGAGAAAAAACGTATAAAATAAACTTAACGTAACTAGATTTCAAGGAGATCTAAGAGTTAGGGGATTACCTTATTTCCCTCGAGTTTGTACATTTATTAATACACGGACTACGCTAAGGAAAGGAAGAAGATACGGCGTGTTTCATTCATAATCTTGTTAGCAGAAAAAGTTAAGAATCACTAACTCAATCTCGGGTGTCTTATGCAATTTGTACGTCAACATCATCATCATCATCAGCAGCAGCAGCAGCGTGTATCATTCATAGCAGAACATAGGCCTATCCAAAACTTTTCCTTTCGTTCGATTAGCGCCTCTCGTTTTGTTGTTAGCGCTACGCAGGCTTCTTAATTTCATCACATCATCTCTTTAGTGGCATCCCCTTGCGTCTTGTTTTTCCTTTGTAACGATTATTTTTAGGTCTGTCACTTTTTTTTCATTTTCCTTATTGGTTCATCTTTTTTTCATTTTGCTCATCTTTTTTTTCCATTTTGTTTAGATTTCTCATTCTTTTTTTTCTTTACTTTGTTCATTTTTTCATTTTTTTCATCTTTTTTTTCATTTTGTTCTATTTTTCTACATTTTGTTTATCTTTTTTTTCATTTTGTTCCATTTTTTTTCATTTCGTTCATCTTTTTTTCATTTTGTTCATCTTTTTTTCATTTTGTTCAACTTTTCTTTATTTTGTTCAATTTTTTCATTTTTTTCATCTTTTTTTTAATTTTGTTCTATTTTTCTACATTTTGTTTATCTTTTTTTCATTTTGTTCATCTTATTTTCATTTCGTTCATCTTTTTTTTTCATTTTCTTCATCTTTTTGTTCATTTTGTTCACTTCTTTTCATTTTCTTCACCTGCTTTTCTTCATCTATTTTACTTCATCTCCTTTTTTTGTATCGGTTTTTATCTAGTCCGTCACTTCCCTCCATCTCTGTCGTCTCTCCCATCTCTTTCCATCCGAAATTGACCTCTCTATTCTAACCTCTCTTACTAACTACTTATTGCTGGAACAGAGCTTAGAGGGCTTTAGATAGACAGACAGACAGACAGATATATAGATAAGACAGACAAGTAGATAGATAGATACAGATAGATATACACACATAAATATTTTCTGTATAAGTGCAGAGCAACCACCACCACAAAGCCAGAAATACAAACTCGTAGAGCGAAGCCACAGAGACACACGGGATTATAGTAATGAATTAACGAGAGCGGTTCATTTAACTCTCCTTGAAATGCTAAATCGTATATGCAGATTGAGTTACGTTTATTACCCTCGCCACCTGCCGCCCTGTTACCCAGCCCGCGGCCAGAACACAGACGGGGTTGGTACACTCGACAATTTCCACCTCGTAGGAGATAAAGTCTATGGGAATGTCAACCCACGAAGGACACGAAAAAAAATAGAAGGATGGAGTGAAGAAGAAGAAGAAGAAGAAGAAGGAAGAAGAACAAGAACAAGAACAAGAAAAAGAACATGAACAAGAAGAACAAGAACAAAAACGAACAAGAAGAAGGAGAAGAAGAAGAAGAAGAAGAAGAAGAAGAAGAAGAAGAAGAAGAAGAAGAAGGAGAAGAAGAAGAAGAAGAAGAAGAAGACGAAGAAGAAGACTTGCCAGCAGTTCTCATTGGTACAAGTGTCAGGCCGTTTCATGATCAGTCACATATAAGTTGCTAATCTTTGTGTACATGTAATTTATTTCGGCTCACCACAAAACTAAACAAGTCACGCGTTGGGAGACTTCCAGCACCGAGCCACAGTTTCGAAAGTCATCTTGTTGTGGCCGTTGTAGAGAGGATGATGTATAACAGGAGATGTGACGTCAGGTCCACAGATGGTGCTGAATAAGATGACACTGATCTTGATGCTCGAATGATTAATCTTTTGTTTTTTATGTGTGTTCAGATTATGTGCCAGAACGCAGCACTGAGTAGACCAAGCAAGTTGTCCTAAAATGTCTGATCACGAAAAATTAATAGCCATAGAATCATCGTAACTGAGTGTCATGCGTGGTCTTCTTTATCACAGGAAATGAAATCTCCAAAACAACGTATATATATCTTTAAGTCACTCCCTGAAGGCAGTCGCCACCTAGAGCCACAACGATGGGGATGCTGCGAGCCGTGCTGCTGACGGGGTCTGTGCTGGTGCTGCAGGTGCTTCTGACCGTTCCGCATCAGGCCGAGGCCGCTTTGAGTGCGCAAATCGTCAATGATCCAGGTAAGAGTTTATTGTTGCAGTAACAGGCAAAGCTCCTGTTCAGTAGCTTACAGTGATCATGTTCTTCACCCTCCAACTGTTTCATTAAATTTAATAATAGCAGGAACAATACCTACTCGAAGTTCTGACGCAAGAGAAAGAAAACTTTGGTGTGTACTTTTGACAACAGAGGTTGAAACCTTTTCTTGTCCTTCCAGACCACCCCAACACGTGCCTTATAAGGGAATCTGGCATACGCGTGAAAGAAGGGCACACTTGGCAGACGCCGTACTGCCAGAGGGCAGAATGCACAAAGTATTCAAGTGAAGTCATGGCCATTCGTTACGTGACGTGAGTACACCGCACTTTCCCTAAATCAGTTTCCTCGAGGTTGGGCGTTCTGTATCGTCTCCGCCAGTTCTTTTCCCCCTCCCAAATGTTGTCCATATGCAGGGGCCTTGTATACAGGGGCCTTGTATACAACTCATCTGTAGGGGGGGCTCCACACATACAGCCAAATTAGACAGAGTGGAGTCAAAGGCTCTTCGTCTCATCAACTCCTCTCTCTTACTAGCAGTTTCCTACCTCTTAAATTACGCCACAATGTTGCTTCTCTTTTTGTCTTCATTGCAAGAGTTAAACAGCATCACTATTTTATCCCTTCCGCTGGTAAACTATGGAACACCTTCCTTCGTCTGTATTTCCTCCTGCCTATGACTTGAACTCTTCCAAGAGGAAAGAATCAAGACGCCTCTCCACGGGAAATTGACTTCCCTTTTGGCCTCTCGTTCTATTTTCTTTTGTAGGAGGAGCGTCTAGCGGGTTTTCTGTTGTTGTTGTTGTTGTTGTTAATTGTCCTTGAGCTGCCGCCCTTGCTGTAAAAACAAATATTCAGCAGTCATATTTTAAAGTCATATTTTAAAGTCTTTCTCCAAATGATGATTTCCTCATTATGCAACATTATATCACAGGATATGAATTAATACCTGAAGTATCATTTATATATATATATATATATATATATATATATATATATATATATATATATATATATATATATATATATATATATATATATATATATATATATATATATATATATATATATTGATTCTTATTTAGGGTCCCTTTTTCAATGTTAATTCCTACGGCATTTTCCTCGTTTCATGTATCAAGGCATATTATGTTTTCACAAAAGTCTGTCCTCGGCAGGTGCGCTTCCATCGGTGTCCCTCCAGGCTGCAGACTGATCAAAGACATGGCACAGCCGTACCCGAGGTGCTGCGGGAAGGTGGTCTGCGGCGCCCGCAGTGGATCCCGCCGCCCCTAACCTGCTCACCGTACACCATCGTGCCTGACCTGACCTGAACCAACTCTGACCTGACCTTCTGGCTGACCGAATTTTTGTCATTATCTGTTGTCAAAGATGCCTAATTGTTTGGAATCAGCATCTCTTTCAATGCAGACGCTTTCAAATCATGACACAGCAGTACCACTACAGGTGTTTCAATGACCCTAAAGGTTTGCGGAACTCAGCGAGGTGTTACAGTGCTCGCCACAGCCACGGGAAGGCGAGGACCGTGGCGGTGACGTAATCTAAGAGCCGCTCAAACTTCCTCTTCTTTTTTTCTCCTTTCGCCATTTTTTTTCCTTTTCTTCGTCTCATTTTTCTTCTTCTTCTTCTTCTTTTTCTTCTTCCTCTAATTTTCTTCCTTTTACCTGTTATGGTTTTAATTGATGTTCATGTTCTTGTTCTTGCTCTTGTTCTTCACTCCAGCCTGCAATATATTATTCTGCCATTCGTGGGTTGATATTCCATTAGACATTTTCTCCGACGTGAAGGTGGCGGTGATGGTGTGAAGCTTGCCGAGCACCACCGACACTGTTCTCTGGCCGCAGACTGGGTCATCATCGGCATCATCATCATCATCATCAACGTTATCATCATTTTCAGAGACAACCCTTTGAGGAGGTCGACTGGGCAAGGTGCCACATGTCCCCAAGGCCGGAGTTGGCGCTCACGTACTATGCAGGTTGTTGGCCTCGATTTAGTCTCACGGATTTGACACAAGTCTTTCCCGCGATTCCTGTAACCACATGAGTCATTTCCCTTCATGATCAGTCAAATAAACGCTTCTAATCTTTCTGTAGATGTAATTTATCTTGGCTCGCCAGTCACGCGTTGTTTGTCAGCGCTGCGCCTCTGTTTCCGAGGTCATCGTGCTGCCACCTTTGTAGAGAGGGTGAAGTACTACAATTTTATAGTGTCATCACGTCCACAGTTGGTTTCGAATTTAGTGAAACGATGTTTCAATGATTAAATTTTATTTTGAATGAGTGTTAAATACGTGCTAGTACGCTGCACTGAGTAAAGCAAGCAAGTTGTCCTAAAACGACTGATCACGAAAAAATGACAGCCAGAGAAGCCTCGTAATTGAATGTCTTCCGCAGTCCTCCTTATCACCGGAAATGAAATATATATATATATATATATATATATATATATATATATATATATATATATATATATATATATATATATATATATATATATATATATATATATATATATATATATATATATATATATATATATATATATATATATATATATATATATATATATATATATATATATATATATATATATATATATATATATATATATATATATATATATATATATATATATATATATATATATATATATATATATGTGTATATATATATATATATATATATATATATATATATATATATATATATATATATATATATATATATATTACTTTTTATGGCTCTTTTTTCTGAAATTGTCAATTCCTGACGAATCTTCTGTGATTCAGGTATCAGGACAAATTGTTTTCATAACGCCTGCCCTTGACAGGTGCGGTGTCATCGCGCCGCCGCCTGGTTGCAGCGTCCTCCAGGACATGTCGCAGCCGTACCCGCAGTGCTGCGAGAAGGTGGTCTGCAACTAGCGGTGGCCGCCCCCGATAGAGCCCGCTGCCTGTGATGCTCTTACCGAACACCATCGTGCCTGACCTGACCTGACCCAACTCAGACCTGACCTTCTACCTGACCGAATTTTTGTCTTTTTTTGTTGCTAAAGATGATTAATCGTTGTAAATAGCATGTCTTTTTTTTAATACCAGACGCTTTCAAACCATAAAACAACAATACCACTACAGGTATTTTAATGACCCTAAAGGTTTGCGGAATCCAGCGAGGTGTTACGGTGCTCGCCACAGCCACGGGAAGGTAAGAAACGTGGTGGTGACGTTAGCTAAGAGCGATCCACCGCCGTCACGCCACGACCTTCACTTCACCTTGACGTGAGGGAGGACAGCACCTGGCAAGGGCTACCGGAAGTCGTCGCTGGACAAACACATCACATTTACATGACATCATACTCTCATCATCCCGATGCTGCACCTGACACCTGATGCTTATCTCCACGAGTTTCCTGTTTACTGTCTGGACTCGTAAGACACTCCTCCGTGCTTCACCCACTAAGTGTTGTCGCATATATATCTGTTATCATGGAAGTTAACCCGTCTGCTGCGATTGGCACGGATTTGGTTTTCACTGGTATCCTGGTAACATATACTTCCAGGTCTTTCTCTGCCTGTGTGGTGGATAGTGGAGTGTTTCCCATGTGGTATTGCCTGGTAACATACACCTCCAGGTCTTTCTCTGTTTCTGTGGTGGATAGTGTAGTGTTTACCAGGTGGTATTGCCTGGTAACATATACTCCCAGGTCTTTCTCTGCCTCTGTGGTGGATAGTAGAGTGTTTCCCATGTGGTATTGCCTGGTAACATACACTCCCAGGTCTTTCTCTGCCTCTGTGGTGGATAGTGGACTGTTTCCCATGTGGTATTGGTATGCTGGATATCCCCTCCCAATGTGCATGACTTTACGTTTTTCTTCATTGAATTGTAGCAGCCACTTTTTGTTCCATTCCTGTAGCTTGGTGATGTCTTCTTGTAGGAAATCCGCACTCAAGGGGTTAAGAGACCAAAGGGACGCCCACGCAAGTTATGACTGGGGTTAGTCGATCGATCCTTCCGGGAGGGATTTAAGATTGATAGGCCGACTGGACCTTGTTCAAGTGAGTGAGTGATTGAGGTTAGGCGCCGCAAAAGCCAGGGTCGAGCTTGTTCAAGGGGACCGTCAGAAGTATGGGCGGCGAGTGAGTGAAGTGACGAGCCCCCGGAAGTATGCTCCCAGTTAGTAGTTAGAAATTATGAGCCAGAGCGAGGCGGTTCGAATCCCATTGGCGCCGCGTGACGTCAGGAATGGCATCCGGTCTTAAGGTCGTATTTTAAAACATTTCGTCGCCCAAGTTCACATATTTGACATGGCTTTCGTAGGAGCTGTAGGCCTTTCCAGGGGTAGTTTTATGACCCTGGTGGTAGTTTGACACTTCTTATGTGCCATGAGCCTTAAAAAAACACTCATGAAAAACAGATTGATCCCCTCTTTGACCTTTAGAAATAGTTGATGTGAGAAGCGATGGTGTCTTAAATTACGGCCCTTAATTAACCCCCGAGCCACTACCCCTAAGGCATCGACCCTGCGTCAAGGTAAAGGCAAAGTTGGGAGTATATGCTATAACTGCGCGTGGCGGCGGTGCTCATCTCCGTTCCGTTGTCCTGTGGTGAGGGAGAGCCAATTAACCCGATACATGCCCTGAGTAACATCCGGGTGATTTGAAATAAGCATCCTAGTTACCACAATCTATCTTCCACAGGTTTCCCCAGGCACCCATTTATCATTTATCGACCATCCTGAGAGGACAGATAAATAACTGGATGGGCTGCACACCGACTCGTAGTTAGGGACGTTAACCACTATACCGCGGAGGCGAATGAACATTTGTATATAAACATGGGTAAGACCTGTCGACAAAAATCATCATCACTATCACCATCACCATTATCATCATCTGTTAAAAAGTCCGATTCTCGTATAATCTCCTAAGAGGGTGGACGGTCGATGATATGTTTCCAACTACTTCTGCCCCTTGCCCCAGCCTCTCCAATGCCCAATTCTGCCAATTTCTCTTCAACACACTGCCTCCACTCATTGCCCCTTGCCTCAGCCTCTCCAATGCCCAATGCTGCCAATTTCTCTTCAGCACACTGCCTCCACTCAATGCCCCTTGCCTCAGCCTCTCCAATGCCCAATTCTGCCAATTTCTCTTCAACACACTGCCTCCACTCAATGCCCCTTGCCTCAGCCTCTCCAATGCCTAATGCTGCCAATTTCTCTTCAGCACACTGCCTCCACTCAATGCCCCTTGCCTCAGCCTCTCCAATGCCCAATGCTGCCAATTTCTCTTCAGCACACTGCCTCCACTCAATGCCCCTTGCCTCAGCCTCTCCAATGCCCAATGCTGCCAATTTATCTTCAGCACACTGCCTCCATGTCTCCCTTGGTCTGCCTGGTGGGTGGCGACAGGATGAAGATAGATACCTTTGAGTGCCAGAGTTCCAGAGTAGCTCAAAACACGGGAGGAATCAAAGAAGTGCCGAGGGTGAAGAAAAGCCACCACCCACCACATTTCCGAAACCGCAACGAACGATAGATACCTTCGAGTGCCAGAGTTCCAGAGTAGCTCAAAACACGAGAGGAATCAAAGTGGCGAGAGTGAAGAAAATCCGAAACCGCAACGAACTTAAGGGAAAGCGTTGACGTGTAAGACCAACAATACAGAGGCAAGAAGAGGTCCGGCCAATCACGAGGCACCAAGAGACGAAAAAAAAAGTCGTATCACTGTGGAGGGTTTAGACAAATGAAGAAAAAAAGTTACCTGAGAGAAACTAGTATGTCTAGAGGAATACATATTTTTTCAGCGGTTTAGAAGGGGGTAGGAAAGGAAGCAACAACGACGTCAGGCTAGCCATAACCCAGAATAGATTAACCAACACGAACCAGAACATCAGAGTGCAAGACCTTTAGGGGAGAAACAGGGAAAGGAGGGGGAAGGTAAGGGTGGGTGGGGGGGATGGAGGGAAGGAGGAAGAGGGAAAGGAGGGAAAAGGAAAAGGAGGAAGGGAGCCGAGCCAGCTGACCCCCAACTTCAAGAGGGGAGCGAACATCAAGACACCTCACCTACCTAAGTTAACCCTCTCTTCTGGCCACTCATTCCGTTTTCTTTTACGAGGGAGGACTTAGCAGACTTTTATTGTTTTTTTATACCTTTTGTTCTTATCCTTGAGCTACGTGCCTTTGCTGCGATAAAGTAAACTAAGCCAGAATATTAATGAACAGTGGCTTAGGAGGAGGTAGTGTATATGGTTTACCTAAAGGAATATATATTTTTTCAGCGATTTAGAAGGGGGCAGGACAGGAACCAACAACGACATCAGGCTAGCCATAACCCAGAATAGATCAACCTACAAGAACCAGAACGTGACCTTAAGGGGAGAAACAGGGAAAGGAGTGGGAAGGTAGGGGTGGGAGGGAGGGAGGGAGGAGGAAGAGGGAAAGGAGAGAAACGGAAAAGGAGGGAGCCGAGCCAGCTGACCCCCAACTTCAAGAGGGAAGCGAACATCAAGACACCTCACCTACCTAAGTTAACCCTCTCTTCTGGCCACTCATTCCGTTTTCTTATACGAGGGAGAACTTAACTGGCTTTTTTTGTTATTTACCTTTTGTTCTTGCCCTTGAGCTGCTTGCCTTTGCTGTGATAAAGTAAACTAAGCCAGAATATTAATGAACGGTGGCTTAAGAGGAGGTAGTTCTTCTTCTTCTTCGGTGATTTACCCCCTAAAAAGGGGGAACGGGCCTTTGTCTAGCGACGGCCCGTCGCAGGGGGGAGCCCGCCGCTGGCGTGCGGCGGGTGGGGAAGCTCCGCCGCCGCCACAGCCACGAGTAAGAGCCGGCGAGCAGCGACGGAGGCACGGGCTCTCTGGGCAGGCGCCCAGCAGTCACACGTAGCTGACACGTGCGAGCAGCCGACTGGTCGACTTGACCACGGAGGATGACCCCACGGGTCCACCTCGCCTCCGTAGAAGGGCCACCCGGCTGCTCGCCCGAGGAGTGCTGGCGTTCCACTGGGAGGAGGTAGTGTGAATATGATTTATTTGGGTTTGAGAATATTAGGCAAAAAGGAGTTATAAAATGCGTTACGAGGTGTTTCATTACCAGATCTGAGTGGTATTAAAACTTTGAGGTTTGACGAAATTGGATAAAAAAAGGGAAGAAAAGGATGATCGGTGGGGGAGGAAAGAAACGATGATGACACCCCTCTCTCTCCCTCCAATCCCATCCCCTACCCTTCCCTCCCCTCTCCCTTGCCTCTCCCCCCCTTTCCCCCTACTCTCTCAGCCCCCCCCCCCCCTTCCACTACCCTCTCCGCCCCAACCCCCTACTCTGTTACGCCCCCTCCCCCTCCCCACTCACCCCCTCCCCTCCCCTCCCCCCTTACATTCGAACCCACCCTTACACCATCCCATCCCTCCACCCCCTCCCACTCTCCCCGCGACTGGACACTCTCCCCCCCCGCAGCAGAGCAGAGGTGAAACCCAATTTATACTTATATCTTATTCGTTCTTAATCCCGATAAGAAAGATGAAACGCGGGAAGTTTTGCCGAAGCCCCCGACATAAATCTGCTGAACTTTTGATAGTCCGTCAGAGTAAGCGCCGTGACCTTTTGGAGGAGGAACAGGGAAGGGAGGGAGGAGGAAGAAGGGAATGGAGGGAAAAGGAAAGAGAAGGAAGAAAGGAAGAAGGAAGAAGAAGAGGAGAGAAGGAGTCAAAAAAGGAAGAAAGGAAGAATCAGAAAGAGAAGAATGGAGAGGAAGCAGAGACAGAATGACAAAAAAGGAACAGGCAAAAAGAGAATCCAGGAAAGCCACGAATCGATCAATAACACAAATGAAGGAAGGTATAAAAAAAATACCCGTGACAAATGAAGATGTGGGTCGCCCTTTGCTAATCCTAATACTGCCACCAATACCTTTATCTGTCACCTCACTGCTTGCCTTGTGTGACGAAAATGAGGTGAGGGAAAGAGAGAAAGAGAGAGAGAAAGGAAGAAAGAAAGACCGGGTGAGTGTGAAAGAGGAAATAAAAGATACAAGCAGACAGAGAGGAACAAAAAAGAGGAGGGACAAAGAACGTTAAGAAACAGAAGGAAGGAGGAGGAAAATGTCAAAAAGAAGAAGAATACGGAAGAAGGGAGACGGAAACGCGGATATGAAGAAGCAGGATAAAGATGAGAAGGGAAGAAGGGGAGGGAAGGAGAAGGGTGGAAGAAGGGAAGGGTAGGAGAAAGAAGGAAGAAGGAAGGTAAAAGTGGAGGAGAAGAGCAATGAAGAAGGGAAGGCAGAAGGAAAGAAGGAGGAAGGAAGGAAGGAAGGAAGGGAAAGGTATTAAAGGGAAGGGAAAGTAAGAGGAGGAAAGGGAAGGAAAGGAAGAGAAGGGAAGGGAAGGGAAGGGAAGGGAAGGGAAGGGAAGGGAATGGAAGGGAAGGGACGGGAAGGGTAGGGTATTGAAGGGAATGGAAGGGAAGGGAAAGGTAAAGGCAAACAAGTGAAAGAAGTTAAAAGTAGGAAGCGAAAGTAAGAGATTACACACACACACACACACACACACACACACACACACACACACATATGCATTCATTATCTTTCATCCTCATTCACACACTCCTCCAAAACTTCAGGACACAAACGAACCTCTTCTCGTTCCTCCTCCTCCTCCTCCTTAAACTTCCTCTTTCCTCTTCTCTCGAATTCGTTGTCGCAAAATTATTCGCCAACTTAAAATTTAAATTGAAACCATTAATAACGTGAACACTACAGAGAGAGAGAGAGAGAGAGAGAGAGAGAGAGAGAGAGAGAGAGAGAGAGAGAGAGAGAGAGAGAGAGAGAGAGAGAGAGAGAGAGAGAGAGAGAGAGAGAGAGAGAGAGAGAGAGAGAGAGAGAGAGAGAGAGAGAGAGAGAGAGGGAGGGATAGCGTTACAGTAGTCTGAAATTGGTGAACTGAGAGAAAGACACGAGAGCAAAATTAAATATGTATGAGAACTGCGAGTGTGTGTGTGTGTGTGTGTGTGTGTGTGTGTGTGTGTGTGTGTGTGTGTGTGTGTGTGTGTGTGTTTAGGTGTGTGACAAACAGAAAGACAAAGACAAAAATTATAAATGGTGGCAGAGGTGGGATCATATAATTCACACATCCCTAGATACATGATACCTACATACCAGTGCCTTACAAGAGTAGGCGTGTGCGTGTGCGCGCGTGTGTGTGTGTGTGTGTGTGTGTGTGTGTGTTTTGCAGATAAAGATGCAGCTCACGGGCAAAACTATAAACGAACAACAAAAATGCCGACTAAGCGCTGCTCCTATAAAGAAAACGGAACGAAAGGCCAGGAGAGAGGGGCACTTCATGCTCCCCTATCGAAAACAGGTCAAGTCGTAGGCAAGAGGAAATCCAGACAAAGGAAGGGCTGCTTCAGAGTTCCAGAGATAAATTAATTAGGAAGAAGTTAAAGAAAGAGATATAATACTGAAGGAAGACGGTAAGGAGATCTTGGCTTGTAAGAACAAAGAAGGGGATATAAGACTACAAGGTTAAGAGAACTGAATTACGACGAAAAGAAGTTAAAGAAAAATAAGTATTAGTAAAAGAAGACATTTAGATGATAATACAGAAAGAGAAACTGGAAAATGATGATGAGACGAATTAGAAAGACGAAGAAGGGAAGGCGATAGAAATGAGGTGAATAGGAAATGAGGGAAGGCGAGGGTCGAGGGATGTGGACCAAGAGTTAAAAAAAGAGAATGAAAGTGAATTGCATAGTGAAAGTTTGATGGAAATGAGGGACCTTGATGTGTGTGTGTGTGTGTGTGTGTGTGTGTGTGTGTGTGTGTGTGTGTGTGTGTGTGTGTGTGTGTGTGTGTGTGTGTGTGTGTGTGTGTTTAAGTGTGTGACAGACAGATAGACAAAAATCATAAATGGTGGCAGCGGTGGGATCATATATTTCACACATTCCTAGATACATGACACCTACATACCAGTGCCTTACAAGAGTGTGCGTGTGCGTGTTTTTCTTTTTTTTTACAACAAAGGAGGCAGCTCAAGGGCACACAAAAAAAGAAAACAATAACAAAAAAAAGCCCGCCACTCGCTGCTCCTAAAAAAGAAACAAAAGAGGTGGCCGAAAACAAGATCATATACGGGAGGAGAAGTGTCCTGATACCCTCCTCTTGAAAGAGTTCAAGTCGTAGGCAGGAGGAAATACAGATGAAGGAAGATTGTTCCAGAGTTTACCAGCGTGAGGGATGAAAGAGTGAAGATGCTGGTTAACTCTTGCATAAGGGGTTTGGACAGAATAGGGATGAGCATGAGTAGAAAGTCGAGTGCAGCGAGGCCGCGGGAGGGGGGGAGGCATGCAGTTAGCAAGTTCAGAAGAGCAGTCAGCGTGGAAATATCGATAGAAGATAGAAAGAGAGGCAGCATCGCGGCGGAATTTAAGAGGTAGAAGACTATCAGTATGAGGAGGAGAGCTGATGAGACGAAGAGCCTTAGCCTCCACTCTGTCCAGAAGAGCTGTGAGTGGAGCCCCCCCACACATGAGATGCATACTCCATACGAGGGCGGACAAGGCCCCTGTATATGGACAGCAACTGTGCAGGGGAGAAGAACTGGCGGAGACGGTACAGGAATTTGTGGTCCCCGAGGCTTGGTGTAGGTGCGCCATTTTGAAATTTTAATTTTGGGAAAAGGTGTATATGTTGTGTGAATGTAGTGTGGTGTGGATAAAGAGAGGATCTGTCTTTAGAGAGCATGCTGAACTACTCTCCGGTGTTGGTGAGACAATAGGGAAACGGTTAGTGAGGACATGGGAAGGGTCTTTGGAGGGCTTCAGCTCCCTTCTCACCTCCCATATATACCTCACCGGGAGTGGCTTGCGCACGTTCGGTAGGTGTGTGTGTGTGTGTGTGTGTGTGTGTGTGTGTGCAAGAAACAGATAACAGCCGCGTCAAGGTTCACGGCTGTAATGCTAATGCGGACATTCATCTCAATAAGCGAGATTAAACGCCTGCCTAGAAGAAATAATAACATGACGGCGTTCAACAAATTTGGGCGATCCAGGCATATTTATGGGCGGATCATTAGCGCGGGGGATTGATGAGTGCACGAAGCCCCAACGCATGCTGGGAAGAGATTACCCGCCGCTGATACACGACTGAGGGGGAAAATCTACAAGCGAAAATATCATCTCAGGGTTAACTAAAGGTGACTGGCAGACTGTTTTGTTGTACCTTGTGTCCTCTGTAGTGAACTCTATGCCCTCAATAACTGATAGAATTAGGGATGTGCTGTTGATCACGACAATGGTTAACGACAAAATTCTCTCTCTCTCTCTTTTAAATATGTCAAGACGAAGGCAAGGAAATGATCGTTGCAATGGTTAATGGTCAATGAAAAAGAGTTCATATTCCTCAAACTATCGGCTTATAGCTTTACCTTTCTGTCTCTCCAAAGCTTTTGAACCTATCTCTTTGTCTCTTCTCCTACATATGTTGAAATGGAGGCGACTAAATGATCGTGGAAATGGTTAATGGTCAATGAAAAAGTTCCTATTCCTCAAACTACCGGCTTATAGCTTTACCTTTCTGTATATCTAAAGCTTTTGAATCTATCTCTTTCTCTCCTTCTTCTACTGTGTTGAAATGGAGGCGAGTAAATGATCTTGGTAAAAGTTTAGTGAGAATTTTTTTTATCTCAGTGTCTCTCTTCAACATGTCTAAATGGAAGCAAATTCACGAACCAACATAATTACACAGGAGTAAGTGTTCCTCTTCACTCACGTTCTAAAGCTGATGAACATTTTCCTGATATGCGACGACATTAATCATGAGAAGTTAAGAAAAACGAGGAATTTAATGGCTCGCCTAACTATTCAAATTGGAAATGAACTCTGTCTGCACTGCTCTAAGTTTTGACGAAATTCATGAAAGACAAACCTCATCTAGTTTCTTATATCGCCTACCAACATTCTCGTGCCCACAGATTTGGAAACATAGACAAATACAGATACAGCCAAGATAGAAAAATAGGTTAACAGATAAGATAAATAAATGTATAAGTTGGAAAGTTTCGTTTAGTCGGCGCAACATCTGTGGTCATATGCCGGAGAGAGACAGAAGGGGAAGGAATTATAGGAGAAGGGAACAGATCGATTAATACCTGGTACCTATTCACTGCTGGGTGGACGGGGGCGTAGGGTATCGGAAAAGCCGCCCAAATTTTTCCACTCCGCCCGGGAATCGAACCTGGGCTCTCTCGGTTGTTAGCCAAGTGTGCTAACCACTGCACCACGAAGCCCTCAAATAAATGTATAGTTAGATAGATAACCAGATACATAGATGGATAGATGGAAATGACAATATTGATAAGTGAGTTCTGCATTTTTATAAGGTTCGATGGACAGTATATAATTCAGGAAAGTCAAACCTCACGTACGGTCTATTATCACGTACTGACAAATAAAGATAAAGAGATAACCAGATAAACATGATTAGAAATATAAATAGATGGATGTGTAAATAAACTGATATATAGTTGGATAGATACAGGCAAACAAAACACAGGAAGATAAAAACATATTTACACAACAAAACAGAAGAGGGGTCAACATTCTCGTGTCCGTCAGTCAGGAAAGATAGACAAATAAAGATAGCTAGACAGAAAACAGGTAAACAGATAAGACAGGTAGACAAACACAAACAGGAAGATAAAAGCATATTTACACAAAAAAAAACAGAGGCAGGGTCAACGTTCTCGTGTCCGTCAGTCAGGAAAGATAGACAAATAAAGATAGCTAGACAGAAAACAGGTAAACAGATAAGACAGGTAGACAAACACAAACAGGAAGATAAAAGCATATTTACACAAAAAAAAACAGAGGCAGGGTCAACGTTCTCGTGTCCGTCAGTCAGGAAAGATAGACAAATAAAGATAGATAGACAGAAAACAGGTAAACAGATAAGACAGGTAGACAAACACAAACAGGAAGATAAAGACATATTTACACAAAAAAAAAGAGGCAGGGTCAACATTCTCGTGTCCACCAGTTTGAAAACATAAACAAATAAAGATATAGCCTAGACAGATAAACAGGTAAACAGATAAGACAGGTAGACAGACAAACACAAAATAGGAAGATAAAGACATATACACAACAAAACAGAAGCGGGGTCAACATTCTCGTGTCCGCCAGTCAGGAAAGATAGAAGCCTCCGCGTTAAGACCCCAGGACGCACGGACGGCCAGGAGGGGTGAGGCTTGGCCGGCGTGAGCTGCATCGCTGACCAGGGAAGGTCCTCACTCAAACCTTTGCTTGTGATGAGAACCAGTAAAGCTGTCGACCCCGCATTGAGTTACCCTTCTGACGATCCTCTAGTCTTTATTTCTACAGCAAAGGGAGGCAGCTCAAGGGGAAAAACTGAGATAGCAACAGATACAGCCCGCTTGATGCTGCTCCGAATATCAGCAGAAAGAGCGAGAGGTCAAAAGCGAGATCAATTTCGGGTGGAGAGATGTCAGATACTCTCCTCTTGAACGGGTAGTGCTTGCTTTAAATGTATTCCCCGGCGAGTATGTGGTGAGGTATTGTTTTGAGTTTGGTGTGTGGCAATGTTATGAAAAGAGGAGAAAAAAAAGAAGCATTAGTAGTGTGTTTTAACTTATGATAGGGAATAGTTTGGTTGTTTTTAGTGTGTGTGTGTGTGTGTGTGTGTGTGTGTGTGTGTGTGTCAGTATATATGTCTGTCTGAGGAGGAGGAAGAAGAAGAAGAACAAGAACAAGAACAAGAACAAGAACAAAAACAACAAGAACAAGAAAATAAGAAAAAAAGCAACACAGAATAAGAAACAAAAATAAACAAACAGAAAAAAAAGGGAAAAGAAAAAAAAACAGGAATAAAACCAACAACCTCGACACTAAACCCACAAAACTCCACATCACCTCCCCCCCCCCCCACACACACAAGTAAGTACGATAACATAACAAGAAAACCCCCCCAAAAAAGAAAAGGAGGAAGAAGATCACGAACCCAAATAACAACAACAACAATCACAACAGCCAGGACTCCAAACCCACAACTCCCCCACATCACAACCTTCCCAAAAGCCCTCAAGTAAGATACGAGTAATTCACCAAACCGCCCGATAAGATATGATGGAGCGGACCAGGCATGTATTTGTTTCCGCGGCCCCCTGTTAATATCACTTTGCAGGCAGACTCATTAATGCCGCCTAACCCATTAATCGGGAGTGACATAAATCAGCCAGACATCGTAAGGCCACTCGGGGCAAGGGATGGAGGGTCAATATTTGCAAGTGACCGTCCGGGCTTCAAATTAGGACAGCAAAGCGGGCCAGTGGTAAGGTAGTGTGAGGTTGCTTTGGTTATTGTTGAGATGCGGTCAGACGTCTCTCTCTCTCGCTCTCTCTCTCTCTCTCTCTCTCTCTTCTCTCTCTCTCTCTCTTTCCAATTATTTTCATTTTATTTTCTCCTTTTCTTTTCTCTTCATTTCTGTTTTCTCTCTTCTCTTCCTTCCTTCCTTTCCTTCCCTTCCTTCCTTCCTTCCTTTCCTTTCCTTCCTTTCCCTTCCCTTCCCTTCCGTCCTTTCCTTCCCTTCCTTCCCTTCCCTTCCCTTCCTTTCCTTATCTTCCTTTCACTTCCTTCCATTCCTTTCCCTGCCCTGTCCTTCCTTTCCTTCACTTCTCTTCCCTGCCCTTCCCTTCCTTTCCCTTCCTTCCCTTCCCTACCTTCTCTTCTTCCCTTCGTTCCTCGCCGTTCTCTTCTCGTCTTCCTTCCCTTCCCTTCCTGTCTTCCCTTCTTCCCTTCTCTCACTTCAGTTCTCTTCTCCCTTCTACTTCCTCTTCTCTCCCCTCACTCTCTTGGTCCAAAAAAAAAAGCATACACAAG
Organism: Eriocheir sinensis; assembly: GCF_024679095.1. Lineage (NCBI taxonomy): Eukaryota > Metazoa > Arthropoda > Malacostraca > Decapoda > Varunidae > Eriocheir > Eriocheir sinensis. The sequence goes on from NW_026111977.1 coordinate 165,591, forward strand.
CCATACTTTTTCCAACCCACCCACTCCATTAATCAAGCGAGTGAAAAGGGCAAGAGGCGAGCGACGAGGAGCGAAACACAGACACAGTTGTTCCTTCAGGGCGATGAATTGCACGAGGAACAGGCAAATAAGAGCAAGCCAAAATGGCCCACGGCACAATACTAGCGGAAACACTAACTGGGCTGAGGAGGAGATGGCGCCAAAAACACACACACATACACATACACGCACACACACCCCACTCACCACCCCACCCACCCACACACATACACAATCATCATATTTGTTTTGTACAGCAAGGGAAGCAGCTCAAGGGCAAAAGACAAAAACACAGCAACAAAAACTCCCGCTAGACGCTTCTCCAATAAAGGAAATCAGAACGAAAGGCCAAAAAAGAGGTCAGTTTTTGGTGAATATGTGTCTTGATCCTCTCCTCTTCATCAACATCGTCTATCATCATAATCAACAGCCTTTCCCAATGTTCTTTACCTCCTCGGTCTGATACCTGTCTACTCATTCTCCCGTCCTGTTCCGGTAAAGGCTCTAATTCCATTCCTCCGTCTGGTATTCATCTGTCTCTTAATATCTTTAAAAAAAATTCTAAACATCATCTATCATCATCAATACACTTTCCCAATATTCTTCACCTCTTCGATTTGATATTTGTCTACTCATTCTCCCGTCCTCTTCCGGTGAAGGCTCCAATTCCATTCCTCCGTCTTGTTTTCATCTGTCTGTCCTAATCTCTTTAAGCTGTCCATCCGTCATCACTTCTACACAGATATGACCCGCCCTAGCCCATACATCATTCCTAACAAAACAATGAACTGTCATTTATTCCGTAATGAATGCACCATTGCGACACGACACTGTTATTGTAGTTTAATAAAAGTGACCGTTCAATCCACAATGATGGCCCGGAAAGTTTTTTGGAAAGTTTCGTTTAGTCGGCGCAACATCTGTGGTCATATACCGGAGAGAGACAAAAGGGGAAGGAATTATAGGAGAAGGGAACAGATCCCAGGAGACGGGACACGACCCCCGATTAATACTTGGTACTCATTCACTACTGTTTGGACAGGGGCGTAGGGTATCGGAAAAGCCGCCCAAATTTTTCCACTCCGCCCGGGAATCGAACCCGGGCTCTCTCGGTTGTGAGCCGAGTGTGCTAACCACTGCACCACGAAGCCCCCGTGCGGGTCGTGGCTCACAATCTAACCACTTAATCCTCTTCTAATTATTCCCAGTGTATATCCCGGCAAAATGTATGACGATTTCGTGACTGTATTACACCCAACCTAGCAGTATCAGGACACCTCTTCTCACGTAATTGACTGCTCTTTCGGCCACCTCTTCGATTTTTTTTTACAGGAGCAGCGAGTAGCGGGCTTTTTTTATTGTTTCCTTTTTTTGTGTGCCCTTGTGCTGTCACCTTTGCTGTAAAAAAAAAATGGTTCGAATTCTGAACTTATTTACAGTGCAGGAACATGCGGGCCGGAAAGAGCATCAAACCGTAGCATGGAGAGCCTAATGCTGTTGTATAGTTGACGCGCAATGTGTAGACTTATTATTGTCGCGTGCAAGCCGCCGTGTTTTGGCCGTACGGTTCATCAGGCCGCCGTGCACACCCAATCAAAGTGTCCACGTCATTGTATGGGAAAACAGTTCATAATAATAATCATCTGCCCACCTGTGAAAGCTGTTGTTGTTGTCGCTGTTGTTGTTGTTGGTGGTGGTGGTGGTAGTCATTGTTGTTGATTTGCTGTCCAGTTGTTTTTGTCATCTTTGAAACTCTTGTCGTTATTTTCTTTTGCTGAGGTGAAAAAAAAGGACAACATAATTAATATCATGGCTAATTAATGTCTATTGAACTTATTACAGATAAACAATGAATGGAAGCAAGGTAGATTGATATGTGTAAGTCTAAAGGTCTCTCATTATCTATTTACCAGTATCTATCTATCTATCCATCTGTGTGTGTCTTTTACCATATAGGAGGCAGGTCAAGGAGAAAAAAAAAAAAAACTCCTGCTGGCGCTGCTCCTTAAAAAGTGTAGCTACATTGAGAGATTCTCAGAAGACAAGATTCGAAAAACGGTGATGAGGTCGTGGGCGAGAGGAAAGACGGACGGATAAATGCTGAAGAAGTGGAGATTATTTAATAGATATAGACAAACAGACAGAGACAGATAGATAGATAGATTGATAGATAGATAGATATAGATATTGATATAGATAAAAAGATAGGTAAGTACGCGCAAATATAATAATAAAGAGGAGAGATATAACAAAATAAAGAAAAGGGAAAGAAAAGGAAAATATATAAAAGAAATACGAAGAGGGAAAGAAAAAGGAAATAAATAATATATAAAAAAAAGAAGAGGAGAGAATGGAGATAAGAATATGAAAAGAGAGAAAGGAAGAGCATTAGAAAGAGAAAAAGAAGGAAAATATGAAAAAGGAAAGAAAAATAGAAAGGAAAAAGGAAACGGACATCAAAAGAAAAAAAGAAAAACCAAAAACAAACTGAAACAAATAATTGAGGACACGAAGGAGGCGAAGAGGAATAACATCAATGGCATAACACAACAACAAGGACAAAGTTTCAAGAGGAGGAGGGCAAACAAACTATACGAGCTGTTCCCAAGACACCGATCACACGGCCCACTGCCTCCCATCCAGGCGGCCGCAATAACCTCCCAGGACTCACGCTCCGACGACCCACAACCACTGTTTACGATTGACGAGACTCCTGAACCTTCGCTTTCTTCCCCTCGTACCGTCGATGTGTCCCTTCTACCTCCCCGTGAGTGACCGTGAGGGAATAGATATACTTGTACTTCCAGATGAGATTGTTTTATTTCTTGTTGATATTGATAAGTTTAGAGCAAAAGACAACACCAACAACCTTCGCTTTGTTCCCTTCGTACCGTCGATATGTCCCCTCTACCGTCTCGTGAGTGACCCTGAGGCAATAGATATACTTGTACTTCCAGATGAGATTGTTTTATTTCTTGCTGATATTGATAAGTTTAGAACAAAAGACAACACCAACAACCTTCGCTTTGTTCCCTTCGTACCGTCGATGTGTCCCTTCTACAACCTCGTGAGTGACCCTGAGGCAATAGATATACTTGTACTTCCAGATGAGATTGTTTTATTTCTTGCTGATATTGATAAGTTTAGAACAAAAGACAACACCAACAACCTTCGCTTTGTTCCCTTCGTGCCGTCGATGTGTCCCTTCTACAACCTCGTGAGTGTAATAGATACAATTGTACTCCCAGAGGACACTGTTTTTCGTGTTGACTTTGATAAGTTTAGAGCAAAAGTCATAGCCCTCCTGTTAACTCACTACTGCAAGCACTTTCCCTAAAAACTACCCACATGCTGTCCTGAAGACCACCCATCAACCCGGACTCTAGAGGAAGCCGTCCAAGCGAATCAAGAGCGAGTTCCGGGGGACAGCATGAGCCAATGCAAGATGGCGCCACTATAAACACTCGCCTGCGCCAGAACGGGCTGGGCCGACCATCAGGCCCCACCTGGAAGATGCCTACCGGCGCAAAAGGCAACGACGTAAAAAAAAAAAATAAACTGACTGAGCGATGTAATACTGAAGAAGGGTTGCAATCCTGACAGTTCACTTTCATTTTCCAGATATAGCGACGACAAACTGCATCCTCTTTTAAAGTTTGCCGAGCACATTGAACTAATCTGAGACTGTCACTGTGTAAACTCACGGGTACATCCAAGGTCTTTCAATTTCCCCAAGAAGAAACAGTAAGGTTACGTCTCGAGATTCTCCTTGACCTGAAATGACGCTTGAGCTCAGCCACAACAAACTTATGTTCAATTGCAAGTAATTTTGCGCTCCAGAAAAGCTTGAAGATCTAAACTTCTAAAGGATCATCCAATGAGTACTTACGAGGATTTGCTTAAGCTCTACAATGGCCAGCCTCTGATACCAACAACCTCATACCAGATTGCTATTGTTGCTACTGCTACTACTACTACTACTACTACTACTACTACTACTACTGCTACTACTACACCAATATGTTCTTTTTTGTCATCTCTATAACCAGAAATATATATAAGTAGACACTCAGATATATATACATATACACACAGAATTTAGCAATCACACACACACACACACACACACACACACACACACAGGCCCACCTCACCCCAGTACCTGACCTCACACACACAGTTCGCTCCTACAACCAGAGAGCATAAATGTGTTGATCAAAGGAGGCCGAGCGCGTACAGTCACCAGTGGACAATAGCCTACCACGCTGACAGTCGCACTTCACCTGGTCGCATTAGGCCCGCCGCCACATGCCAGCTGCGTCAGGCTACCTCACTACAAAGGGAAATCCAGCGATGCATTGCCCTTCTGACACACGGCTCGCAAAGGACACGTGAGGAAGAAGAGGAGGAGGAGAAGGAGGTGAAGGACGAAGAGAAGAAGAAGGAGGAAGAGGAGGAGAAGGAAGAAGTAGGAAATGGAAAAGGAGGAGGAGAGGAAGAGGTGAAGGAAGAAGAGGTGTAAGGGGAAGAGGCGTAGAAGGAAGAGAGGTAGAAGAGGTGGGAAAAACAGAAGTAGGAAGAAGAAGTGAAGGAAGAACAGATGTAGAAGGAAGATAAGGAGGAGGTAGGAGAAGAAAGAGATGTAGAAGGAAGAGGAAGAGGCAAAGGAAGAGAAGGAGAAGGAAGAGGAATAGGAGGAGGGCCGAGTTTACCTCCTACTTGACCCTCGACGCTCACTGGCTCACGGATCAAAGTCAGCTTCGGGTTGGCGTCTCAAAGCGCGCGAACACAACAAAGGACGCGACGCCGACCCTAGTCGCCTTGATGCCTCCTGTCGCGCGTTCTCACCCGCTCCTCGCCACCAATCGACCGTTTCTTATCTCTAAACGTAATGAATTGTCCCTAGATCAAAGAACGTTTAAGTGCATACTTCTACTAAATATACGAGATCCTAACGCCCTTTTGCATTAAAACTCTTCAGTGAAACGCTTACTTTCTTCAACGATGACAACGATGACAATGCAGAAAGATATAGTTTTCGTTTGCTGTGAGAAACGATGACTGTCATTTTTCGTTTGTTTTCTAAAGGAATCAGTCACAAAGTATATTTTGAAGTCATTGCATTGGTGACATTGTTTTTGGCCTAAGAGAGCACGTTGCCATCAGTCGCTATATACAAATACAGAGATTGCTCACTGCCTTATTCATACTGAAAGCACGACTGTCTGTTTGAAAGGATTCGTAAAGTTGTATCCTTCATCAAAACATTTTGCTACCACGTATGTAGCAAGCAGAATGTTTGCTACGACCTTAAGTTATGGTAAGTGCAACAGCATGCCCGCAATTCTGGTAAAACCCAAATGGACTGCCTGCCGTGCATCACCAGAATATTCAGTTATTATGTATTTATTTGGAAGAAGTTACTACAGCGTCTGCACTTCTCCAACGATACTCAAAATTGATTTGCTCTCTTTTTCACAGTCTAATTCAGAACATGAACGAAACACATCACACAAATAAGTGATGAGGAAATTTAGCGTCAGTCGAGCACATTCTTGCAGGCAGGAAAATGGTTTTAGAATTTAGCTTAATAATACAGAATAAGCGAATTAGTGGAATTGTAAGAAAACGAGAAAGGAAGGAAATGACAAATTAAGCTAAACTGAATTGATAGGAGAAAAGGCACCATAGAAGTGGCTGTAAACTAACAAACATACGAGAGACATTAAAAAGAAGGGCAGAGATATGAGAGAGATCGTCAAAGCAACAATATAGACGAAAAATAGCAAAATCAAATACACTATTGATAATATTTAGCAACAGGAGAGGCGGTGGTGGCTGGAGTGAGGCCGCTATGCTAAGCTAATCAATCCCCAGATGGCTGATAACTTAAAAAATCCATCTTCTAGGCTAGTCTGTCAAATCAAACATACACAAAAAAATAAGATAACTACAGCTTCACAAAGGATATCAAGCTAACAACGATGGATAGGTAGATAGTTCCCGGGTATGGACTAGGCTATGACCAAGTAATAAATCCCTAGTCGGCTGATAACTTAAAAAATGCATCTCCTAGGCTAGTCTGTCAGATGAATCAAACACGCACTAAAAAAATAAGATAACTACAACTTCACAAAGGATATCAAGCAAACAACTAACACAAAGATAAGTAGATAGTTCCCAGGTATGGACTAGGCTACGACCAAGTAATGAATCCCTGGATGGCTGATATTAAAAAATGCATCTCTAAGGCTAGTCTGTCAAATCAAACACACAAAAAAATAAGATAACTACAGCTTCACAAAAGATATCAAGCAAACAACGAACACATGGATAGGTAGATAGGTCTTAAGTATGGATAGGTACTACACGCCACTATGCCCCGCCGAGCCACCCACCTCCGCTTAACCTTCCCGCCGCCACCTTGTAATTTATCCACCTGTATCTACGCCATCCTTGGGCTAACCTGTCACCTGATTACCTCCTGGCCACGCCGAAGCCTTAGCAAACACGATAATGAGGTCGAGGATCGCGCACGTCAAACGACACTTAAAAAAACAATGGGTAAAATAAATCACTGACGGCTGACATGTCCTCTCTCCCGCCCCTCCTCGCCGCTGTGTCCACGCTCCGGGGCCTCGTGTGAGCTGCCGCGATGACGTCACAGTTCACGCCAGTCCCCGACCAATCACAAGCCTTCTTTTTCATCCCAACCCCGCCCTCGTGATCTTAGGGTTTGATATTTTACAAGACTATTATAATTAAGTTTTTTTTCATATATCCTTCGTGTGATTTTGATATATTACAAATAGTTACAGGAAGAACACTGTTGCTATTGGAAGTCACGTGGGCTGCGGTTTCTATGGTAACGAGATACACGAGCTTAAAGAAAACGAGAGACATGTTCTAGGGAATACTATCTCAAACACGCACACACCTGAACTATTCTTTACTTCAGTGACAGACTAACCAAAGCACAGATATCATAGTTATTTCTCACCCGCGGGCTTTTTTTTTTTTTTTGTTTTGTTTCTCTCTTTGCGTGTGTGTGTGTGTGTGTGTGTGTGTGTGTGTGTGTGTGTGTGTGTGTCCTTCCTCATCACGAGCTTTTTTCTTTTTTTTGTATGTATATGAGTTCGCTTTCCCATCACGGTAGTTCAGTAATGCCGTAAATGTATTGGTGCCGAAGACGAGGCGGCGCTACGACCAACTATGCCGTGGTGGAACGTGCGTCTACAAGTGTGTCTCTGAGCGCACAAACTCGTCACGGTGGACACTACATTTGCCTTGCCTTCCGTCCACTCCACTCGCCTAGCGCTCTACCGATGGCCAGTGGAATGTGTGGGTGTGGGGTGTGTGTGGGTGGGTGTGGGTGAGTGGGTGGGGCTGTGAGTGTGGATGGGAGGGGGAGGAGGGGAAGGGGTGAATCCATCGAACAAATCTGAAGTCAACCAAAACCTCAAATATTCTCTTCAGTATTATGGAGCTTACGAAGTCACCCACAATACCACCAGTCTGTTTTCAGTTAGTAAATTACAAGTCCTATCGATTATGGGGTACTTTAAAAACACATATTCTAAAAACTATATATTCAACTTTTCCCTCCAAACTTTTTACCAGTGAATGCAAGACCGCCGACAGCATAACAGCTCCAGCCTGACAGTAACCCGCTGCCAGTGTGCGAGGGAGACGAGCCTCGGGCAGACGTGAAGGGGTTAACAATGTTAGGGTCTGAGGCAACACGCAGACATGCTCGAGCTGTTTGGCTGGGAGGGAAGCCGCGAGGAGAGAGGAAGCGTTGTGAGCCTCGCCAGTCAACGCGGTACACAACTTTTGTAATTCTTTTCCCTTATGCTTGCACGGCCGATATGTAGATTTGTGCTTACTGTCTGTTATTTTTCATTGGTTTTGTTGAAGGAGGAATATTTTTTGTTATTTTTCATTGGTTTTGTCAAAGGAGGAATATTTTTTGTATTTTTGTTATTTTTTCATTGTTTTGTTAAAGAAGGAATATTTTTTGTTATTTTTTTTGTTATTTTTCATTGGTTTTGTCAAAGAAGGAATATTTTTTTTTCATTATTTTTGTTAGGAAATGAATATTTTTTGGTTATTTTTTGGTTATTTTTATTGTTTTTTGTTCTTGTTTTTTATGAATATTCTTGTTAATTTTAATGCTTTCGTCGAGCAAGGAATCTTTTTGTTATCTTTTATTGTTTTTGTTAATTAAGGACGGCATATGTTTGTTTGTTTTTGTTATTTTCTATTGTCTTTGTTAAGGAATGAATCCAAACACTAAATAAAATGGCAACAGCATCTCTCCATAACCACATCTCACACTGGGCATATGGTCTTCCCAACACACGCTCAAAGGCCAACGCGACGGAGATGAGCACCGAGGCCACGCGCAGCTGCACCGTATGACCCCCAAACTTTGCCTTTGCCTTTCCATCTCCTTGCACACAGAGAGGGTCGTTCATGCGCTGACTACTCGCAACAAACATCAATGGTTCATCGCAGCCTCCGCGTATCTCTCCCAAGTGTAATTAACAGTCAGGCGATCTTAGATTGGCTGTTGACACTCTATCATTACCTCGCCTAACCCTGTCTACGGTCCCCCTCACACTCCCACAGACCTGCCTTACCGCTGTGTGCCTGGACGCAGCATCATCACCTGTCCCTTCCTTTCCCTCCCATCTTGAAGTGCCGATAATTACCTACCTCTTAAAGAACTCACATATGACTACTTAGTTTATGTTTGTAATAGAGCGTTGCATGTTTTCTGTCCCCATGGTTGTCCTAGATTCAAGCAGCATCCACAATAAAATCACTCAAAGTCTGTTAAGGGTTTGATATGATAAACAACGGAGCTCGCAGAATCTGACTATTACGGCGCCCCTCAAACATGCCTCGATTATCTTCTTCAGCATGCAAACTCATACTAAGGCAATACCAATAACTTGTGAGTTGTTTGATCTCCTCCGCGTTTGTTTTTGGAGCACTAGTAAATACACAAACTTATACATAATTACGCCGATAGAATTTGTTATTTTTGTAGCTTATGTAACACTAATATTACTACATGAAATATATTTTGATTTCATTTATATATATATATCCGTTAAAGCATGAACCTCGTGGCATTTTTTACATTATTGGAATGTCCTCAAACTAAGAAAAGAAAAAAAAAGTTTTTTTTTTTTTTTTGGCGCTACCGACAAAAACTGATCAGTTGATTTTTTTTTTGCATTGAGAAAAAGATTTTCGCCATAATTCTAAAACATATTCTGCCCTTTTATGTTTTCTCGGGACCAGGCAACCGTATGAAGCGTCCTGTGTGCATTTTATCCCGGCACGAATATCAAATATGGATAAATTGATTAAAGTATGAATAACAGCCAAGCTCTGCAAATTGGAGCTAACTAACGGAAATGTATCGCAGCAAATATTAATAACGACAATAAACGAAAGCCGGGATTTATATAATATGAAAATGGAACATACACGCCACCAAATCCGCGGTTGAGGTCACAGTGAACGGGAATGACAGTTTTACGCACTCATTTACGACCCTGTTAGTAAAGGAGTGGATTGCCTAACACCAAACTAACCCCACACGGTAATACTGACGGTCATTTACACTCCACGACACAACACAACCAACCAAGACACCACCACGACTTAACAACAAACCTTTGCATGATACTTTTACACACTCATTTACCACCCTGTTCAGTAGTTGAGTGGATCACCTAACACGAGACTGGCCTCAAAGGATACCACGGGCGACCTGCGGCCTGCTCTCTACAACGATATAATGGACCTTAGCATAACACTTTCACACACTCCGCTACGACCTTTAGAGAAGAGGACGACCTAACACCAACCTGGCCCCACACGGTAATAGAGAACGGTCCTATATACCCGATCACTCCCACAATGCCTCAAGCCTAAGCATAGACAGGCCTCATACGGTAATACGGACGGTCCTTCGTACTCGTTCTTCATCACGCTGGCCTCAAATGGGGATACTGACGGCCATACCCATCCATTCCCACAACATAAACGGTAATACGGGCGGGCGGCCACTTCCATCCACTTCCCACCACAATACATCGAGAGCAGGGAAAGGCCGGCACAGAGGAGAAACAGGAGGAAGAGACAAAGACACAAAGGATTCTGGCAAGGAGGCTAAGACCTAACTCAGGGATGGGATGATGGCTCCTTTCGATTGTGCAGACACGCATATGCAAGCCTCTATTATCCGCCTTGGGGAAGCTGTGTTGACGCTTACCTATACTGGACTACACTGGACACATAAAAACTCACCAACAAGCATTTATAAGTAATTAAACATTCTTGCCTCATCAAAGCTGTTTTTATAGGAAATATTAGGAAATTGAAAATAAGAAAATGCTCAAAACAACATACAAAAAACATAAAATAAAACATTACAAAAATAGCGCCGAGTTTATCCCTGGCGTGCAGCAGGAGCGCGTTTTGCTGCCACACGGATCCAGCAGACAAGGCTTTCCATCCTCCCCGCCGAGCCTCTCCACCAGGCGGCGTCGATCGCGAGCTCCACCGCAAGCCGAGGCTCCGCGCTGCTCCCTAAAGCGGATCAGCGATCGGCCCATTGTCTCCACACAAAGAACCTGAGGAAGCAAAGTTTATCGCCGAAAAAAGGACAATCTCAATGGACAACGCAATAATCTCCCAATACTGAGAACCTCCACGCCACAGCTTGTAAAGAGCCTCGGGGGCGCGCGGGGCTGCAGGGAGGGTGCCGCGCCGTATTGCGTGGCTCGGGGATATGGGTTTTTGCGGCGCGCGTCCGTCCACTCTCTAATCATGAAATAATGAATTAATAAGCAAGCTAATTTGCGGTTAAATAATTTACGTGATCATTATAAAAACATTTCTGCGGTCAGCGTAGCTTTAATATCCTGAATGCAGTAGATAATAATGATGAAAAATAAACTGATAACAACAATTAGATTATTAGTATTATAATTAAAATAGTAATAACCACCAATAATAATAATAATAATAATAATAATAATAATAATAATAATAATAAATAAATAATGTGACAAGAAAGTATCATTCTTCTTCTTCTTCTTCTTCTTCTGCTTCTGCTTCTGCTTCTGCTTCTGCTTCTTCTTCTTCTTCTTCTTCTTCTTCTTCTTCTTATTATTATTATTATTATTATTATTATTATTATTATTATTATCATTATCATTTTTACAATTATTATCATCATTATTTTTACTACTACAACCATTACAACCACTACTACTACTACTACTACTACTACTACTACCACTACTACTACTACTACTTCTACTACTTCTATGAAAAGGAGATCAAAGGAGCTACGAATCGGTTCCTTCCCCACTAAATTCACCGATACATCTCCAGTGGCCTCAGAAAGCTCGGCACCGTCACGGAAAATAGGTACGCCAAGGCCAAACGTGAGATCCAGCATTTGGAACGTCAGAAAATCAACAAGCAACTGGAATTGGGGCAACGATAACATTTGGCAGAAAAGTCATTGATCGGTACTATCAGACGCTTCCTCCTCTCATGCACATCAACTATTCCCAAAGGTCAAAGAGGGGATCAATCACATTCTAATGAGTGGGTTTTTCTAGGTTCACGGTACGGAAGGAGGGTCATACTAACACCGGGGTCACAAGACTATCCCTGGAAACGCCCCAAAACTCCTACGAAAGACTTGTCAAATATGTGTGCTTGGGTCCCGAGATATGCCCGATTGCCTCATAAACTGTCCCTTTATCTATCATACTTTTCGAGATATTGTGCTTTTGTATGGATCATCTAATACCATTGTGAGTGGGGAAACGCGCCATATATAACAGTGTGATTAAAGCAACCATGACAAAACTCCCCTAAAATAGAAGTGTTTTTACATGATGTTAATTTGAGTCCGTACCCATAATCTTTTGAGAATTGTGAAAGACACGTAAATATGTCGATTACTTCTCTCGTTTGCCCTTGAACTGCTTCCTCTGCTTAAAAAAAAGTGCTTAGCGGGCTTTGTTGTTTCCATTTGGTTTTGACCGAACGCTTTCCTTACCGATTTCCACGTTTATCATTGCTCTCCAGCGGCCTTCGTACATACGTGAGGGTCAGACAGAGCAAAGCATAGGAGCGCATCCCACTTGCAACGGGGCACATCTCTCCACTCCCACGATGAAGAATAAAACGCTCCACACCTCACCCTGGAAGAACAATCAGCACAGAGCATGGGAGCCGGAAAGATTTAGCAAGCATTTTATTTCCTCTAGCCTTTGACCTGCCTGGTTGTAGTGCTCAACGAGAGAACGAGAGAGGGAAAAAAAACGACGGGGGTGCAAGGCGAGGAAATGAAGCCTTCCATCACGCGGGATTATCTTGCCCTCACGCGCCCCTCAGCTTATTCTTCTCTTTATTTCTGGCCATCTCTCTCCCCTCCGACACAATTTAGCGCAGGTGACACTCTTCTGTAATGTATCGCTTGTTTCTTCCTCTTCCCTGTTCATTTCTCCCCCTCCTGATTCTGGTCTTTCCCTGCCCATTTCTGTTCCTTGTTCCTTCCCTCCCCACTCTTCCTCCCTGTTCCTCCCTTCCCCACTTCTATTCCATGTTCCTCTCCTCCCCACTCCTCCTTCCTCTTCCCTCTTTCCCCACTCCTATTTCCTGTCCCTTCCCTCCCACTCCTGTTCCTTCTGCTCCTGCCCTCGTCCTGCCCGTGGAGAGAGGCACGCGGGCAGATAGACAGAGCACGCAGGTAGGATGCTCCACCTGCGTTTTTCCTGCCCTGTAAAACTCGTTGTTAACCTGACGAAAGCGTTATGCCACTTCACATTATCTGTTCGCCCTTGTTTTCTTTATAACTCTCCACTCTCTCTCTCTCTTGTTTTTAGGGGATGTCTGAAGCGCCGGTAGGGTCTCCTTAGGGGCCGTCCTCTTGAATGACACAGACCGGTTAGGTAGTGGCGTAGGCGAATTTAATTTATAGTGGCTGCCGTGATGTATGAGTCGCATCTCTCTCTCTCTTTACCTACCTATCTATCTGTCTATCTATCTATCTATCAGTGCCCACTCATTTCGTTTCACCTCTTGGGAGTTAGAATATAAAAAATTCCGTGACTCCCAATCTCTCTCTCTCTCTCTCTCTTTATTTAAACATGTTCAGTACATTAGTACATGGCAGTATTATTTTCCTGTGCTAAAGTTCCCTGACCGTTGGGGAGCTATGGGGAGCCTTAAAAGCTTCTGCCGATTATATTATACAATTATATACATGTTTACGGTGGGTGTAGGAGTAGCCACCTGTGGGACGCAACCTTCATCTGCTGAGTGGACAGTTGTGTCACATCCACATCAGCAGTGAGGTTGTTCCACCACACCACCGCTGCGATGGAGAAGGCACGTTGGTGGGTGCTGGAGCGGGCCATTGGCACTTCCAGGAGGGAGGCGTTGCTCAGCACCGTTCTCGTGCTGCGCTCAGACCTCCTCCAGGTAGCCCTCAGGTCCGTCAGGTGGGGCACTAGGCCCACTTGTGCCTTATGTAGTACCGTTAGGGCAGCGACGCGGCGACGGTGCTCCAGGCTGTTCAGCTGGTTCGTGGCTGGTCTTGCCCGTCCCTCGTGTGGGTGTTGTTGTTGTTGTTGTTGTCGATGTTGTTGTCGCTGTGTCTCCCACTGGCTCGGTCGGTGGTGCTGGATGCCGTTGATGAGGCGTTCAGCCCTTCTCTGCACCTTGTCTAGCAGGTTGAGGTGGCAGCGGGCGCTGGCCATCCAGGTGAGCGGTGCATACTCCATCACTGGACGGACTTGTGCCTTATAGAGGGTGTTCAGGCCCTCAGCATCGAGGAGGTTCTTCATGCGGCGCAGGAGGTTCACTTTCTGGGAGGCTTTGTGCGCCACCCTTTCAAGGTGACGGTCGAACCGCAGCTGGGAGTCCACCTCCACGCCCAGGATGTCGACGCTGGCCTGCAGAGGAATGGTGTCGTTCCCGAATCTCAGTCCGCCGTGGAGTTGCCTCGCGTCCTCCGAGAACGCGATATTACCATGGCCTGGGTTTTGTCAGGGCAAACCTGACTTTACCTCTTTCCCCAGGCCATTATGTCTGCCAACTGTCTGTTGACGGACTCTATCACGTCCTGGGCTTCCTCCCTCTTGTATGTTCTGGAGAGGGTGCAGTCGTCGGCGTAGGCGCTTGCTGCCGGGATGGTTTGCAGGAGGTCGTTAAAATATATGGTCCACAGAATAGGTCCAAGGACGGACCCCTGTGGAACGGAGGCCTCCACCGGGAAGCTGGTCGAGGTGCTTCCGTTGACTGCTACGCGGAGGCTCCGGCCTAACAGGTAGTTTGAGAGCAGGCGCAGCAGGTCCCCCGTGATGCCTAGTTGCTGTAGCTTCGCCGTCAGACCGCGGTGCCAAACTGAGTCGAACGCGCCAGCTATATCCAGGGCAATCACGAGAGAGGGGTGGCCGTCATCAAGGGCGTCATGCCAGGACTTTGAGAGGAGAAGGAGGAGGTCTGAGGTAGAGCGGCCCTTCCGAAAACCAAACTGCTTCGGTGACTGCAGGTGGTTTTCCTCGAGGAAGGATGTCAATTGCTCCCCGATGATCCTCTCAAATATTTTGCTGATGATTGGGAGGAGTGATATTGGCCTGTAATTGCCTGGCTCGGACCTGGATTTTTCTTGTGTACGGGTGTGACTCTGGCCTCCTTCCACTGTGCAGGCCACCCCGCTCTGCAGGCATCGCCGGAAGATCTGGGCGAGGGGGCTGGTGAGCTCATCGGAGCATCGCCGCAGTAAGTATGGACTGACGCTGTCAGGGCCTGGCGCCTTCCTGGTGTTGACACCCCTCAGATGTCTCCTGACAGCGTCCTCAGAGATTAGCACACTCTCTAGTCTTGAGGCGACGAGTTGGGGAAGGGTGGGCGGCTGCCTGTCTGGTTCCTGGGTTGTCATCTTTTGACTGAAGTGACAGGCCAGCAGGTCAGCCTTTTCCCGGCTGGTGATGGCCAGGTCTCCGTCGGGTTTCCTCAGGGGCGGGATACGTTCCTGGGGGGTAAGGCCTTGCTGTTCCTTCACCAGCCCCCACCACTATTTCGGGTCGGTTTGGTTAGAGGACAGCTTTCTCCTCCTGTCGGCATCCCACCTTTCTTTTGCCCACTTTGCTGTCCTCGTCATATTTTTGCAGGCTCGTCTGTGTTGGGCCTTATTTTCCTGCGTGGGGTGTCTTTTATATCGTGTCCAAGCCTTGTGTTTCTTTTCGGCTGCAATACGGCACCTGTACCCGAACCAAGGCTGGTCTTTTGGGCTGGTTGAGTAGGTGCGGTGGGGGACGTGTTGCTGCTGGACGGTATTGAGGACAGTGGTGGGGCGGAGACGTCATGTTGTGGGTCACCGTTATGACCGTGCCCCATGCAGTCGCTGCCAGGGCCTGCCTTGCAGCCGTCCAGTCCGCGCGGTCCCACAGCCAGATGACTCGCTGGTGTTCCTCTTCACGCGCTGGGGCCAGGCTGATGGTGGTGAGTATGGCATTGTGGTCGGAACTGCCCACACGGTCTAATGGGCAGCACAGCACGCAGTCTCTCGGCAGGTCTGTGAGAACAGGGTCCAGGGAGCCTCCACGTTGATGTGTCGGGAACTCAACATGGTTGTGCAATCCATGCACCGCTGTGAGCTCGGTGAAGGCCCTCGCCACCAGGTGTTGATTTAGGTCGCCCACAACCATCGCGTACTGACAGCTGTGGGCAGCCAGAAGGTCGTCCAGGTGCTCTGTGAGGTAGATGAGGGGGGCGCTGCCTTGCCACTGTGGCCGGTACATGGCACAGAGTAGAGCGCTCCTGTCCTCGAGAATGATGCGGAGGAACATCATCTCCATTTCCAGGGGAGTGTCTGTGGTGAGGGCGTCCATCTGCAGGCCGTTTCGGTGGCAAACAGCAATGCCTCCCCCCTGTCCTATGTGGCGGTCTCGTCTGGCCCAGTGCGAGTACCCGGGGATCTTATCACAGGTGGTGGCGCATGTGTCGTCCAGGAAGGTCTCCACTGTCACCACTATGTCGATGTGGTGCCTGAGGACGAAGGCGTGTGTCAGCTCCCCGATGTTGGTCCTAAAGCCTCGTACGTTGGCGGACTCTCTCTCTCTCTCTCTCTCTCTCTCTCTCTCTCTCTCTCTCTCACACCTGACCTCTGCTCATTCACACCAGACCTCTGAACATTCACACCTGACCTCTGCTGAGAGAAGGTCGTGACTCACCCTGCTGCGCCCACAACATCGCTTGCCCTGTGTTTTCGTCGTGCTCTTGGGCGTTTGTGTGTTCTCGCTTGTGGACCTTGTGTGTTGCCTGTGATTCCCCGACACGTGTTTGGTGTGTGTTCGCTTGTGGTTTCTGCCTGTGGTTGCCTCTGTGATTTGTGTTTCCGGTGTTTTTGCGTGTGATCTGGCTGTCTCCGGTGTTCTGCGTGGGTTTCAGAGTGATTCAAGTGTGTTGTGTTTCCGGTGTTTTTGCGTGTGATCTGGCTGTTTCCGGGTGTTCTGCGTGGGTTTCAGAGTGATTCAAGTGTGTTGTGTTTCCGGTGTTTTTGCGTGTGATCTGGCTGTTTCCGGGTGTTCTTCGTGGGTTTCAGAGTGATTCAAGTGTGTTTCAGAGTGATTTAAGTGTGTTGTGTTTCCGGTGTTTTTGAGTGTGATCTGGCTGTTTCCGGGTGTTCTGCGTGGGTTTCAGAGTGATTCAAGTGTGTTGTGTTTCCGGTGTTTTTGCGTGTGATCTGGCTGTTTCCGAGTGTTCTGCGTGGGTTTCAGAGTGATTCAAGTGTGTTGTGTTTCCGGTGTTTTTGCGTGTGATCTGGCTGTTTCCGTGTGTTCTGCGTGGGTTTCAGAGTGATTCAAGTGTGTTGTGTTTCCGGTGTTTTTGCGTGTGATTTGGCTGCTTCTAAGTGTACTGCGTGGGTTTCAGAGCGTTTTGAGTGTGCTGTTTTGTTTCCGGTGTTTTTGCGTGTGAATTGGCTGTTTTCGAGTGTTCTGCGTTTCAAGTGTGTTGTGTTTCCAGTGCTTTGACGTGTGATTTGGATGTTTATAGTGCTCTGCGTGGGTTTCAGAGTGTTTTGAGTGTGCTGTTGTACTCCCGGTATTTTTTGCGAGTGTCTTGAGGGTGTTTAGTCGTGCTTGTGCTTGGGTTTCTGAGTGTTTCGTGTGTCCCGAGGGTGACTTTGTGTTCCCGAGTGTCTCACGTGTGATTTGGGTGTGTCGACAACCCACCCTTTGAATTCCCTGAGGATTCAATCTGCTCCTCCTCATTACACCCTCTTTAAATCCCCTAGAGGATTAACACTTCCTACACCCCTTTCCCTCACCTCACCTAAGCCCCCCCCCACCCTCGCTCACCTCACATCCCTTTTGCTCCTCCTCATCCCCTAGAGGATTAGCCCTTCCTACTCCTCCCTCACCTCCACATATTTCTAAGCCCTTCCCCCCTCACTCACCTTACCTCACATCCTATTTACCCATCCTTTCACCCACCTTACCTCGCCTCTTTCTTAACCTTTCTTGTTCTCACACACCTCACTCACCTCACATCCCTTCCTACTCCTCCTCTCTCCCACTTACCTCCTTTCCCAAACTCCCTCTCACTCATCTCACCTATTTCCTAACCCTCCTTGATCTCACACCTCACTCACCGCCTCTTTCCCCCTCTTTACTCACCTCACATCCCTTCCTACTCCTCCTCTCTCCCACCTAACCTATTTCCTAACCATCCTTGATCTCACACACCTCACTCACCGCCTCCCTGTCCCACTCTTTACTCACCTCACATCTCTTCCTACTCCTCCTCTCTCCCACCTCACCTATTTCCTAACCCTCCTTGATCTCACACACCTCACTCACCGCCTCCCTTTCCCCTTCTTTACTCACCTCACATCCCTTCCTACTCCTCCTCTCTCCCACCTCACCTATTTCCTAACCCTCCTTGATCTCACACACCTCTCTTTCCCCCTCTTTACTCACCTCACATCCCTTCCTACTCCTCTCTCTCACTTTTCCTCCATTACTAAACTACATCTCACACCTCACCCCCTTTCCTAATCCCCTTCACTCTGTGTTTTTATCTCTTTCATTTCAGCTAAGATGGCGCCCAAGAAGTGCAGTACTTGTAACGGTAGCTTCTCAGCTCACTTTTTTACAGGGCGTTCTGCTGTCTGCCGACTGTGTCTGTCCAGGCAGCATCTCGAGACAAGACTGCAGGAGCAGGAAGAGAAGATAGAAGAAGGCCAGAATAAAATAATAGAGCTTTCTCTCACCAGGCAGCATCTCGAGACAAGACTGCAGGAGCAAGAAGAGAAGATGGAAGCAGGTCAGAATAAAATAATAGAGCTTTCTCGCACTGTTGCCTCCTTGCAGGAATTCATCCAGGCTAACGTTGCTGTGGTGCCAAACCCTTCTCCAACCGCCCCCTTGCCCTCAGCGGTACCGTCGACACCGGCGGACAACACCACGCAACGGGAGGATGCTAGTGGCACCGACCATGATGGCTTCACCGTCGTGAATGGAGGAGCCAAGCCAGCCAGACAAGCGATTTATCCTGTTCATTGCTTCAACAGGTTTGCCATTCTGGAGGAGGAGGACGAGCAGGAGAGCACCTTCCTGGTGGGTGACTCCATGATTCGCCAGCAGGTCGTTGAGTTCTGCGGCAGAGTTCCTCGTCGAAGACGGAACTATTGCTATCCTGGTGCTGGGATCGACGACATAACTGCTGCTCTTGAGGAGATCTCCCCCCAGGCTACTAATGATTCACTGTTTGTTATTCACACAGGTACGAACGACGTCACCACGACCCGGTCTGAGGAACTCCTGGAGAAGTACCGTAGGCTCATCCAGCAGTATAAGACTAAATCCCTAACATTTTGATTTCAGGAGTTCTACCACGGACTTGGGCGGAGAGCGACTTTTCAGTAAGGCCTTCAGCCTAAACAACCGCTTACAGACTCTTTGTAGGAGCTTGACGTGGAGTTCCTAAACGCATGGGACAATTTCTATGGACAAATGAACTCTTTCACAGGGACGGATTGCACCTTTCTCCCATCGGGGCAGCCAGACTCGAAGGCTCCTCAACGAAGCAGTGCGTGTCATCAGAACAAAAACGAGTCACGGCCACGTCCTCCACCCCGCCCGTGTAAATAGACGCCGTGCATCACAACAAACCCGTAACCGTGATCCCGCAAGTACCACCACCTCTATTACCAAGCCTCTAGATAACTTAAAAATCCTTAGTTTCAATGCGCGTAGCCTAAGAAACAAATTTGATGAACTGAGATGTCTTGCTTTAACAGAAAATTTTGACATAATTGCTATAACCGAAACATTTATCGACACCACAAATATTGATTTAAGTTCCGAATACAACATAGATGGCTACAGACACTTCAACAAAGATCGTAAACCGTAGAGGCGGTGGCGTCGCCCTTTATGTCAAAAGCTATTTGCAACCCACTGACAAAACACCGGGAAACAGTAACGTTGAACATTTGTGCGTACGAGTAAACATTGCAAAAGTCAACTTAAATATATCTGTCACCTACAGACCTCCCGGGCAATCACTCGATGACGACCTTGAAATGTACAGCGTCTTAAGGCAGTCACTTAATAACAGCGACTCACTGATATTAGGAGACTTTAACCTCCCCATATCGACTGGGCGACACTGTCAGGTACAGAAGGCGAGTCACATAGAATGATCGAATTTCTAGAAGAAAATTATCTAAGCCAAATGGTTTCTGAGCCAACTCGACAAAATAATATACTCGACCTTGTTATAACAACCCAAGATAACCTAGTCAGTAGTGTCACGGTAGGAGAACACCTCGGTTCTTGCGATCATAAATTAGTGCGCGTCGACATTAAAGCTCAATCATCAGTGACTGAAAATAAAGTAAAGGTGCCCAATTTCAAAAGAGCTAACTTCGTAGAAATCCGACAAACACTAACAGAAATACAACTATCAGATGACGGCAACGTAGAGGAAGCCTGGCTAAGCCTTAAAAATCACTTACTCACTCAGCAGAACACATTCGTCCCCTTGTGCGAGAAGCGAATTAACACTAATAAAAGCCCACCGTGGTTTAATAGCGAAATTAAACAATCAGTCAATGAGAGAAAATTGTTTTACAGGTTAAAGAAAGAACAAAGCACGCCCGAAAACATTAGACTTTATAATGATGCCAGGCGACGAGTAAAAAGACTAGTAGGTCAGGCAAAGCGTAGATACGAAGAAAATATTGCAGCCAACTGTAAAAATAATCCGAAATCTTTCTTCAGTTACATAAACAACAGAAAGGCGATCAAAAGTGGTATGGGACCTTTAACAAACAGCGACGGTGCACTAGTGACTGACAGCCAACACATTGCAAACCTCTTAAACAATTACTTTTCCTCGGTGTTTAATACTAACAGTCTTCCTCTCGCTACCACCAACACCAGTACTATTGTAAATCTCGAGCATGCATTGCCTAATTTTGAAATAACAACCGATGAAGTCCTTAAAGCTCTCCATTCACTTAAAACAAATAAAAGTCCTGGACCTGACAAAGTATATCCAACTCTGCTGAAAGAAACAAAGAGCGAAATACTCTCCTCCCTCACAACCGTATTCAATATGTCCTTGCGACAAGGCATCGTCCCTTCAGATTGGAAAAAGGCTAACGTGACACCGATTTTCAAGAAAGGAGACAAAAAGTACCAGGTAATTACAGGCCCATTAGTCTAACTTCGGTTGTAGGTAAGCTACTTGAGGGCATAATTAGAGACAAAATTGTGAATTACCTTGAAAGCCACTCATTGATTGGGGACTCACAACATGGCTTCCGAAACAAAAGATCCTGCCTATCGAACCTATTAACCTTTTATAACGACCTCTTCACTGTTTATGACGTAACCAAATCACTGGACGTAGTCTATCTTGATTTCCAGAAAGCGTTTGATAAAGTCCCGCATCATAAATTACTTTACAAATTAAAGCAAATAGGTATTGACGGTCAAGTAAACCAATGGATCGCGAATTGGTTGAGCAACAGACAACAAAGAGTAGTGATCGACGGATTTAACTCAGAGTGGGCGCCTGTCACTAGTGGCGTCCCTCAGGGCTCGGTCCTTGGCCCAGTGCTCTTCATTATTTACATCAACGACGTGGATGTTGGACTCAATAACCGCATTAGTAAATTTGCAGACGACACAAAGATTGGCAACTCGGTTCTCACTGACGAAGACAGGCAAAGCCTCCAAGAGGATTTGCACAAAATTTCAGGTTGGTCGGATAGATGGGAGATGCCCTTTAACGTAGACAAGTGCCAGGTCCTTCAAGTTGGAACGAGGAATAAGAAGTTCGAATACGAAATGCGCGGCGTTAAACTCAAAAGCGTTCAATGCGTCAAAGACTTGGGGTCAAAATCGCGTCAAACCTCAAATTCTCACAGCAATGCATCGATGCAGCAAATAAAGCGAACAGAATGTTGGGCTTCATTAAAAGAAACTTTGTATTCAAGAATAAAGATGTAATACTCCCGCTCAACAACAGTTTAGTCAGACCCCACTTGGAATATGCGGTACAGTTTTGGTCTCCCCACCATGCAAAGGATATTGCTAAATTAGAAGGTGTTCAGCGTCGGGCAACGAAAATGATCCCTTCCTTGCGCAACAAATCCTACGAAGAAAGGCTTTCTACCCTTAACATGTTCTCTCTTGAGAAACGTCGCCTCCGAGGAAAACTGATCGAATGTTTTAAAATACTTAATGGTTTCACGAATGTAGACAGATCAACATTGTTTATGATAGATGACACTTTGCGCACGAGGAACAATGGCGTAAAACTCAGATGTAGACAAGTAAATTCAGACTGCACCAAATTTTTCTTCACCAACGTTGTAGTGCGAGAATGGAATAAGCTTCCACCGTCAGTGGTCCAGTGTAACACGATTGACTCCTTCAAAAATAAGCTCGACCGTCACTTCCTTCAACTTAATATCAACTAGAGTAGAAATGCAACGTTTTGGAGTCTTCTGATTAATGTAAAATCACTTAGGTTTAAGGACAGACCACCAAGTCTGGACCATGGGGTCTGTGTGGTCTGATTTTCTATGTAAATCTATGTAAATCTCTCTCTCTCTCTCTCTCTCTCTCTCTCTCTCTCTCTCTCTCTCTCTCTCTCTCTCTGGAATAACTTTCGTACTAATTCGTATTGTTCTATGTTTGGAAAGCCCGATGTTCATATTTGTTTGTGTGTGTGTGTGTGTGTGTGTGTGTGTGTGTGTGTGTGTGTGTGTGTGTGTGTCGAGAAATTATATATTCTGGCTGCCTTTACAAGTGAGTTAGTCCTCGTTACACCGAACTCGTTAACCCCAACACGCTCACTTCACTGTTTAATGTTTCCTCGCTTTGGTACACTGACGACCGGGAGGCGAACTTTGGCCCTGTCACGCGCGGCATTTCTTTCCTATTCCATCTGTTTGAAAGAGTGAAGGACGGATAGCGCACGCAACAACAACAACAACAACCACACCAAATGACTAAACACTGATGAACCAAAAGGAGAATAGGAATAATTTAGTGGAGGTTTTGTCCATTGCTCTCCATTCCATTAGTTTTAAAAGAGTACAGGCCGGACAACACAAGCAATAACAACAACCAAACCAAATGACTAACCACGGATGCACCAAAAGGAAAATAGGAATAATTTAGTGGAGGTTTTGTCCATTGCAGTCCATTCCATGAGTTTTAAAAGAGTTAAGGTCTGACAACGCAAGCACAACCTCCCCGCCACACAGCCAACAGAGGGCGAACCAAGAGAAGCTGAAGATTAATAT
The DNA here is from genome assembly GCF_024679095.1 of Eriocheir sinensis. Lineage (NCBI taxonomy): Eukaryota > Metazoa > Arthropoda > Malacostraca > Decapoda > Varunidae > Eriocheir > Eriocheir sinensis. The sequence continues at coordinate 188,506 of NW_026111977.1, forward strand.
AGTGGAGGTTTTGTCCCATTGCCTTGTGGGGGAAAACAAGGGCAGGGACTTTTTTTATCATGGCTGCCACACGGCCTTTCTTCTCCATTCCATTAATAAAGAATAAAGGACAGACGACGTCACCACAACCACGCCACCGCTCGCTTGACATTCCACAGTGAATCAAAAGGAGGTGGAGAGTAATTTAGTGGTTTTGTTCTGTTGCCGTGCAAGAGAAAAGCAAAACAGTGACGGGAGTTTTTTTGTTATACCGGTCCAGCCTGATTGTTCCCTCTCTCTCTCCCTTCCCAGACGTGAGGGCAAAGGGAAAGGGGGAGTCACTAGTACCGATCTGAGGCAGCCACAGCGTCCATGAACCAGTCGATTTATTTCTTCATTTCTTCTTTCTTTATCTCCTTCTTCTATTCTTTGCTTCTCCTTCTTCTTTCTCATCTGTTTCCGTCCTTTCTCCTTCTTCTTCTCCTTCTTCCCTTCTTTTCTACTTCTTCTTTCTGTCACTCTTCCATTCTTTCATCCTTTTTCTTCTTTCTCTGCTTCCGTTCTTTAGTCCTCCTTGTTCTTTCTCTCTTTTCTCCATTTTTTCATCCTTTCTTCTTTCTCTGCTTCCGTTCTTTACTCCTCCTTTCATTCTTTACTCATTCTTCTTCTTTCTCTCCCGCTTCCGTCCTTTCTCCTTCTTCTTTCTCTCATTCTTCCATCCTTTTTCTTCTTTTTCTGCGTCCGTTCTTTAGTCCTCCTTGTTCTTTCTCTGCTTTCTCCATTCTTTACCCCTCCTTGTTCTTTCTCTCCTTTCTTCCATTCTTTACTCCTCCTTTCTCTTCATTACCTCTTGCAGACTCCTCACGTTTTTCTCTTTCAGACTTCTTACTTTCTTATGTTCTTATGTTCTTCTTCTGTTCCCTTTTCTTAGCCTCTTCCTAGTTTCATCTTCCTTCCTTCTTCTTCTTCTTCTTCTTCTTTTTCATTTCTTTTCTTATTTTCTCTTTCCTTTTTTTTTCTTCGTTTTCTTTGATTTTCTATTTCTTTTATTTTTTTACTCCTCCTCCTCCTCCTCCTCCTCCTCCTCCTCCTCCTAGTCCTTTTCCTCCTCCTACTCCTCTTTCCTCCTCTTCTTCCTCTTTCCTTCTCCTCCTACTCCTCCTTCACCTCCTCCTCCTCCTTCTAATCTTCTTCTTCTTCTTCTTCTTCTTCTTCTTCCTTCCCTCCTCCTCCTCCTCCTCCTCCTCCTCCTCCTCCTAATCTTCTTCTTCTTCTTCTTCTTCTTCTTCTTCTTCTTCTTCCCTCCTCCTCCTCCTCCTCCTCCACCTACTCTTCTTCGTACCCTATTAATAATTAGATTTGCAATGGAAATGCTTTGTTTTCCCGAAGAGATGTATATAAATGATGCAAATCTGAATTCAGGAGGGCAAAAACATTTCATACTAATTTATTTATCACCTTAATGAACTTTGCATTGAGATGATTATTATTATTATGATGAAGAAAAGTTTAATATTGAAGAAGTGGATGAATATATAAATGGGTCACACACACACACACATACACACATACAAACACAACACACATATACACACATACACATATACATACACAGAGAAACAAATACAAACACACACACACACACACACACACACACACACACACACACACACACACACTCACACACAAACAAACACACATATACACATCACACATACACACACACAAACACATATACATACCCACAGAGGAACAAACGCAAAACACACACACACACACACACACACACACACACACACACACACACACACACACACACACACACACACACACACACACACACTCAAATACAACACACATATACACACATACACAAACACATATACATACCCACAGAGGAACAAACGCAACACACACACACACACACACACACACACACACACACACACACACACACACACACACACACACACACTCAAATACAACACACATATACACACATACACAAACACATATACATACCCACAGAGGAACAAACGCAAAACACACACACACACACACACACACACACACACACACACACACACACACACACACACACACACACACACACACACACACACTCAAATACAACACACATATACACACATACACAAACACATATACATACACACAGATAAACAAATACAAACACAAGCACACACACACACACACGACTCTGTTTTCCCCGCCCTCCACACACGGAATACTGTGATGGCGTCCACAATTTCCACTTTGTTACTACGTGAACTATAATTTTCCTGGCCGCCCTTTAATCGGCTGAGCGAGGACTTTCCAGCACAGGATATGAAGCCCCGCGCGAGTCCCTGCCTGTGTCCTGTCTCTCACCCACCCACCCACACCCACACCCACACCCACACCAACCCGCACACCAACACCCACACACACACCTACCCCACCCTGCTCTCCCTCACACCCACCCACACCTACACACTCTTCCTCCTCCCCTTTACACACACATCAGCTCGTGGCTTTAAGAGAAAAACGGAAATACAGCTTAAAACGGAAGTCTTTTGCTAGTCGGTATATTTGCGGATTGCTTCATTATCTTGTTTTGTTGAAGTGTGTCTGTAGGTGTGTGTGTTATGTGAATGAGATTGAGGGGAGGGAGGGAGAGGGGGGAGGGAGGGAGAGGGGGAGGGATAGAGAGTGGGGGAGAAGAGAGAGAGAGAGAGAGAGAGAGAGAGAGAGAGAGAGAGAGAGAGAGAGAGAGAGAGAGAGAGAGAGAGAGAGAGAGAGAGAGAGAGAGAGAGAGAGAGAGAGAGAGAGAGAGAGAGAGAAAATAGGACATACAAGCGTACTAACAGACAAACGGACGCATTGATTGACTGACTGACTGACTGACTGATTTAATGACTGACTGAAAGAGATAAACAGACAGATAGGGGCAGACAAACAGACAAACAAACACACACAATGAAACAAACACAAAAACAGAGAGAGAGAGAGAGAGAGAGAGAGAGAGAGAGAGAGAGAGAGAGAGAGAGAGAGAGAGAGAGAGAGAGAGAGAGAATAGAAAAAAAAGAGAGACAGAGACAGAGACACAGAGAGACACAGAGACACAGAGAGACAGAGAGGAACAGAGAAAAAGAGAGATAGAGAATAGAGAAAGAAAGAGAAACAAAGAAATCCGGGGAATAAAAATACAGAGCCGGACAAAACAAACACAATCGGAGGGACAAAGATGCGGACAAAGACGGACAAGCAGAAAGCACCAACAAAGACTTTTCTTCCCCTCCTCCTTAAAATTTTATTACGCATCAGATCTTCTTTTACGCTGGAATAGAGTAAACAGGAAAGCAGGAACCGAGGATATTGCTTCGGGCAGGAGGAGGAGGAGGAGGAGGAGGAGGAGGAAAGCGGACATCACGTCACTGTTCAATAAGAGAAAGGAGGAAAAAGTTAACGAGGAAAAAGTATGTATTAACCAAGGACAGTTTAGCTTATAAGTGGAAGGAAGAAATGGACGGAAGAAATAAGGAACGAAAAAGGAAGAAAATTAATGGACAGAAGAAATAAGGAAAGAAAAAAGAAGAAAATTAATGGACGGAAGAAATAAGGGAAGAAAAAAGTAAGTAAGTAAGAAATGGAAGGAAGGAAAAGTCACGAATAAAAGGAAACAGAAAAAGTATAAAGTAACCAAGAACAATTTAGCTTATAAGTGGAAGGAAGAAATATGGGAACGAAAAAAAAGGACGAGGAAGGAGGAGGAGGAGGAGGAGGAGGAGGAGGAGGAGGAGGAGGAGGAGGAGGACGAGAAAAAGGACGAGGAGGAGGAGGAGGAGGAAGAGGACGAAAAGGACGAAGAGGAAGAGAAGGAGGACGAGGAAGAAGAGGAAGAGGAGGACGAGGACGAAGACGAGGAGGAGGAAGAGGAGGAGGAGGAGGAGGAGGAGGACTACTATTCTCTGCTTAATGGCTAGTTTTTTCTTCTTTTTTCTCGTGTTTTCTTCTTATATTTTTTTTTCCTCGTTTGTTTTCTTCAAGTAGCTCATCCGTTAAAAGCTTCGTTTCACTGCAGAACATAAACTCGGTGATGACGGCCCCGCAAAAGCCTCCTCACTTTGCTTTATTCGCCGCCACACATGAAGAGCTCGTGTTTGTGGTCCGTCCCCAAAGAGCCTCGCCAAGATGAATTACGACCTGAAAGAGCAGGGAGGATGTGGCCCAAGAACTCTCCTACGATGGACGGGGCAAGAAAGATACAGCTGCGAGACTAACCCTGAAACCTTTTACCCTGAACACACAGCCTGACACACACATAAGTAACATAAAAGTTGGAAAGTTTCGTTTAGTCGGCGCAACATCTGTGGTCATATGCCGGAGAGAGACAGGAGGGGGAAGGAATTATAGGAGAAGGGAACAGATACCAGGAGACAGTACACAACCCCCGATTAATACCTGGTACCCATTCACTGCTGGGTGGACAGGGGCGTAGGGTATCGGAAAAGCCGCCCAAATTTTTCCACTCCGCCCGGGACATAAGTAACATAACATACACGAACTGCTGTCTCTAGTCTAAGATGCAGCTGCGAGACTAACCGGAAACCTTTTACACGGGACACGGCGCCTGACACACTATAATACCGTCTAAACCCTTCACACTATACACAACGCCTGGCACAATTTTTACCATGAACAAAGAACCGGACACACTAATTTGATCTTAAACTTGCACACTAATTCGATCTAAAACTTGAAGATTAAATACTGCGCCCTGACATACTAACTCCGATCACACTAAACACAACACCTGACACACTAACTCCGCCTAAACCTTTCACACTAAATACGGCGACTGACATACTAATTCCATCACGTCCCCTCCCGAAATTGACCTCTCTTTCTGCCACCTCTTTTGATTCTTTTTAGGAGCAGCGAGTAGCGGGCTTTTTTATTATTGTTTCCTTTTTTTGTGCCCTTGAGCTGTCTCCTTTGTTGTAAAAAAAAAATAAATAAATAAACAATACCTCCAAGAGACAGGAATCACATACGTTACAGAAAACACGATTCCCGGACGTTGATAAAAAGAAATACCCGCCACACTAATCCTGCCACTGCCTTACTGAGCATCGTATACATCCACGAAGAAGAAATTAGATACCTTACACAGCATACGATTCACGGACGATGACCAAAAAGAGCCCAGCTGACGTCTCTATCCATTCTAAGACCACGGGAGGGGGGACTGGATGTGTGTCTTATCGCGTGGTTCAAACAGGCTCTTCAAGCAACCTCGAGGATCTCTGAGTATTCGACCGCCGAGGAGCTTTTACATCAAGCACTCAGCGGCACGGAAGACTCGCAGATGTGGAAAGCCAGATGGACTGACCGACGAGGAGAGGAAAAAGAAGCTATATAAAAACCGAGAGCGAGAAGGGAGATGAAGAACAGAAAGACGGAGGAGAAAAGGAGAATGAAGAGACAGGATGAGAAAGCTACCGAAGATAAGAAAACGAAAACGGAGATGAAGAACAGAAAGACGGAGGAGAAAAGAAGAAAGAAGGAGACTGGATGGATAAGAAAGCTGCCGAAGATAAAATAAAACAAAAAAACGAGAAAGAAAAGGGAGATGAAAAACAGAGAAAGGGATAAGAAAATAAGAAAGAAGGAGAGTGGGGTGGATAAGAAAGCTACTGACGAAGGAAATACAAAGAAACCCCCCCCAAAAAAAACGAAAAGGGAGAAGAGAAGCAGACGAAGAAAAGAAAAGAAGACCGAGGGAGAATTGGTGGATAAGAAAACTACCAAAGATTAAAAAGAAAACAAGAAAACGAAAAGGGAGATGAGAAAGAGAAAGAGGGAGGAGAAAATGAAAATGAAGAGACTAGGAATAAAAAAAACTGCAGAGGATAAAGGAAAGGAGGAAGAGCAAAACAGGATGATAAGTTAACGTAGGAAATGGACAGCGAGATTTATAGCAATAGAAATAGAGAAAGACTTCGCAGACAACATGGCGAGGAAGGAAAATAAAAATAATAGTAAGTAATGAGAGAAAATGGAGGAAAATAAGGAATAGGAGGCGGAGGAGGAGAAACGAGGGAGCGAAGGAAAAAGGGAAGGAAAACATAATGAAAACGAATAAAGGAAGAAAGAAAAAGAAAAAGCGAGAGAACAAGAGAGTCGATGAAGAGATAAGGTGAAAATAATGGTCTCTTTCCACACGAAGACTCTAAATTGAGAGCGATAAAGATAGATAGATAGATAGATAGAGAGACAGACAAACAGAAAGACAGACCGACAGACAGACAGACAGACAGACACTCGGATGGAACAAAACAATCTTGGAATTATCTTTGAGGAACAATTTTCATCTTCCTCACAAAGTTAATGGTCATGATGTCGGTTACTGTGCCATGAAGAGTCTGCTTCAAACGAGGAGGAGGAGGAGGAGGAGGAGGAGGAGGAGGAGGAGGAGGAGGAGGAGGAGGAGGAGGAGGAGGAGGAGGAGGAGGAGGACGGCAACCTACGACCTCACCCTCCCTTTCTCCTTCTTCCTCTTCCTCCTCCTCCTCCCCCTTTCCACCTTCCACCTCTTCCACAAGTTCTCCTCGTTCTTCACAGCAGGTCCCTCCCTCCCTTCCTGCTCTCCTCCCCTTCACCCACCCCTCCTGGCCCCCCTTCCGACCGTCGGGTTCTTGTTGTTGGTGATATTCAGGTTCGTTATGTTGACAGGTATTTTTGCTCCAAGGATAAGAACAGGACGAGGGTGTGTTTCCCAGGGGCAGGGGTGGGCCATATATCAGACAGGATTGAGGCGTGTATGGCAAGCGAGGGATCGAACCCCATTGTCTTTCTCAGCTGTGGCGGAAACGACGTTTCTCGTGTGCCAAGCGAGGACCTTCTCAGGCGTTTTAGAGAATTGTTAGGCAGGATACGTGACGCTGGTGGGTCACCAGTAGTGTGTGGCGTCCTGCCAAGGACGATGGCGATGGATGGCTGTCCAGGGCGATAGCAGTGAACAGCAGACTTGCTGAGCACTGCGAGCGCAATGGGTGGCTGTTCGTCGACAATTGGGACCTCTTCTTTGGCAACGACGCCCTCTACGCCCGTGACGGGATACACTTGACGTTCAAGGGTGTTGAGGCTCTCTCAGACTCCCTTGAGCGAGCACTTGGTACTCTGAGGGAATTTTTAGTATAGGCGAGGGGGGGAGGAGTAATGGGAGCAATGGGAGGAGTAATGGGAGGGGACATCTAGCTCATAATATAACCAGGCAGCTTAGAAGTAATTCTAGGGGAGTAACAGAGGACGGGCTAAGAATCTTCTATACTAACAGCAGGAGCCTCAGAAACAAGATAGAGATAGGGTGAAGCTTGTTCAGAAAATTTTGACATAATAGCGATCACTGAGACATGGATAGACACTGCTAATAGAAATTTTAGATCAGAATTTGAAATAACGGGTTATCAGATGTTTCACAAAGACAGAAGGGGCAGAAAGGGAGGAGGAGTTGCGCTATATGTTAAAGACTCACTTAAATGTCTAGTTAACAACTCAGTCAAAACTAACATGGATTCAGAATCAGTTTGGGTGGACGTTTACAAAGGGAAAGAAAAACTAACTCTAGGAGTTATATACAGGCCACCCAACCTTAACAGGCAGGACACGAGTATATTACTACAGGAGATTGGCATGGCGAGTATGAGTAGAAATGTCTGCGTAATGGGGGACTTTAATTATAGGAATATAGACTGGGAAGATCTAGTGGGTGACCTGGAAGCCGAGGACTTTCTTGAAGTTATACAAGATAATTTCCTTAAGCAGGTAGTTACTGAGCCTACCCGAGGAGATAACATATTAGACTTAGTCCTAACCAATAATGGGAACTTGCTACGTGAGTTGGAGGTGGGCGGAGAGTTAGGAAATAGTGATCACAGAACGGTTCGTTTTAGCTTAGACTGGGCGGTAACCCGCTATACAAACCCAGTGTTAGTGCCAGATTTTAGAAGAGCAAACTACGAGGGGCTTCGAAGACATCTTGAAGGGGTAAACTGGGATAATTTAGGGATTCATGAGGGCCAGAACTGCGGATTGGAGAGCCAGGAGAACCAGGTAGAAATGTCTTACAATAATTTAGTTAGAGTAATATTAGAGGGGCAAGAACAGCATATACCACAGCGAACACTTAGAAAAGAAAACAATGATCCTAAGTGGATGACTCGTGGACTAAAACACGAGATTGGGTTAAAGAAGGGAATTTATCAGAAAATAAAGAATGGGGAAACACATCTCAGGGGCCGGTACGTCGAACTATCTAGATTAGTTAAGAAAAACACCAGGATAGCAAAAAAGAACTATGAGATCAAAGTAGCAAATGAGGCGAAAAGTAATCCAAAGGGCTTCTTTCAGATGTATAGAACAAAAACACGGGAGAAAATTGGACCGCTGAAAACAAACACAGGGGAACTAGTAGAAAATTACGAAAATATGAGCACATTGTTGAACGACTACTTCCTTTCAGTATTCACACAGGAGGATCGAACGACTATACCGGAAAGAGTTCAGGTGTACGAGGGCGGGGATGGCGATAAATTGAGGGATATAATCATTACCAGGCAAGTAGTTCAGGATGAGATAGATAAGCTTAAGAAGAACAAGTCGCCAGGTCCTGACGGGATATTTCCGAGGGTATTAAAGGAGTTAGGTGATGTAATCAGTGACCCACTAACCGACATCTTTAAGATGTCGGTAAATACTGGCTATGTGCCGAGCCTATGGAAAGTAGCTAATGTGACGCCGATTTTTAAAAAGGGGGACAGGTCAGTTGCTTCAAACTATCGCCCAATTAGCTTAACATCGGTTATAGGGAAGATGCTGGAGTCCATAATAGCCAGGAACATTCGGGAGCATTTAGAGAAACATAGCTTAATTCACGACTCGCAGCATGGGTTCACAAAAGGTAGGTCATGCCTCACCAATCTCTTGTCCTTCTACAATAAAGTATTTGAGGCAGTTGACAGAGATAAAAATTATGATGTAATCTATCTTGATTTTAGTAAAGCGTTTGACAAAGTTCCTCACCAACGACTGTTGCTTAAATTACAGGCTCACGGAGTAGAGGGTAACGTTTTGAACTGGGTCAAGGCGTGGCTTAGCAATAGGAAGCAAAGAGTGCAAATCAATGGTAAAAGATCTGACTGGGGATGTGTTACGAGTGGGGTCCCACAAGGCTCGGTATTAGGTCCACTTTTGTTTATTATTTATATCAATGACTTAGATACAGGAATTAGTAGTGATGTTAGTAAATTTGCAGATGATACCAAGATCGGTAGAGTAATTGAGTCGGATCAGGACGCTAGTATTCTCCAAGGTGAACTCAACAGATTATATGACTGGGCGGATAAATGGCAGATGGAGTTCAATGTAGGGAAGTGCAGTATTCTGAGTGTAGGTAGGAACAACCCCTCACATAACTATTGCTTAAATGACACTCTCATAAGTAGGTCTGGGTGCGAGAGGATTTAGGGTCTTAGTGAGCTCTGATCTCCGTCCAAGGGCACAATGCATTCAAGCTAGAAATCGAGCTAATAGGGTACTGGGATTTATTTCAAGGAGCGTAAGCAACAGAAGCCCCGAAGTCTTCCTCAAACTATATTTAGCATTAGTTAGACCTCATCTTGACTATGCGGTTCAGTTCTGGTCACCCTACTATAGAATGGATATCAAAATGTTAGAATCGGTGCAGAGGAGGATGACTAAGATGGTTCAGGGGTTGAGAAACTTGCCATACGAGGAAAGACTCAAACAGTTAAACTTGCATTCTCTAGAAAGGCGAAGGGTGCGTGGAGACATGATCGAGGTTTATAAATGGATGAAGGGCTTTAATAAGGGAGACATTCATAAGGTTTTGTTGGTAAGAGAACCGGGTAGGACACGAAGTAACGGGTTTAAACTGGATAAATTCAGATTCAACAGGGACATAGGCAAAAATTGGTTTACTAACAGGGTGGTGGATGAGTGGAATAGGCTTAGCAGTCATGTGGTGAGTGCCAATACAATTGTCACATTAAAAATTGACTAGATAAATTCATGGACAGCTATATTAGGTGGGGTTAGATAGCTTAGGGTCAAAGGAGCTGCCTCGTACAGGCCTACCGGCCTCTTGCAGACTCCTGCGTTCTTATGTTCTTATGTTCTTAAGAAAAGATTGATCAATTAGTAAGTGAATCATTTCAAAATATTAGTCAGTCCATCAGTTAGTAAATTAATCAAATGATCAGCTAATTCATCAGTCATTTTATCCATCAATTAATCATTCAATTCATCAGTCACTTTATCAATCAGTTAATCAATTCATCAGTCATTTTATCAATCAATCAATTAATCAATCCATCAGTCAGTCAATGAATCCATGAGCCATTTTATCAATTAGTTAATCTATCAATCCATCAGTCATTTCATCAATCAATCAATCAATCAATTCATCAGTCACTCAATCAATCAATCAGTTAATCAATCCATCGGCCAGTCAATCAGTCAATCAGCCAACTCGTCAGTCAGTTAAACAATTAATCAACAAACTGAAGTAAGTTACAACGCCACATGACAGCACTTCATCAAAGGGTTCAGTTTTACTTCGCTCTGTCCATCCATTTCGCTGCCCGGGAGGCCTGTGGTGCGGGCGGGGAGGGCCTGGCAGATTGATTAGGGGCGTGAGGTCGTGGCGCCACAACTGCTGTCGTTTGGTGCCGAATACTTCTCAAAAATACTGACAGTACAAATGACAGCTATAAAATTAAGAGTGACTAATAAAAATTATAAAAATGATAACCATTTAAAATGGAGAAATTTAGTTGGCAAGTTCAACAAACATATAGTATCACTGGAAGATAACATAACTAGCAACAGTGCTACTTGGTGACATTAATGAGATGAAATAAGATAAAGATATAGCATATCGGCTATTAGTAGTCTCTGCTTTGGTTTTCTGTGTTGTGTAAAAAGTTTTGGTTTTGTCTTATTTCTGTATAATCACAGTGCTCCCTGAAGATGTTGTCGATGCGCTTGTGCAGCCCCCAGGCGGCGGGGTCACAGGGGTATAGCTCCATGTGGGCGACCACGCCAGGGGGCAGGTCGTATTTGTCCTTGGGGTCAACCTGACGGTCGAGCATGGTGCAGGCCAGGGTGGTGAGGTTGCCGTAGTGCTTGCGGTTGGGGCTGTAGTAAGACGACTGGATGATGTCACCCAGGACTGCGATGCCGTTGTCATTTTCAATATTGATCTTTTCTCCCTGGTCGCTCTCCACATAGCCGTGGGCAATGGCGTCGTTGATGCGGTCCACCATGTGGATAAGTTCGTGGATTTTGCCGACCCTGTGGACGTCCTGCAGCTGGAAGTCGTCGTTGCGGATGGGGAAGGGAGCGCCGAACTTGTAGGTGGTCTGGGGAGCAAAGCCCTCGTGCAGCAGCTCGTCCAGTTTCAGCTCCTCGAGGAGGGGCATGTAGTTGGAGATGCGCTCGGCGTCGTAGCGGCTGAGGAGCTGGTGGTGGGCGTAGAAGAAGTTCTCTCCCTTCCTGTCAATGCGGTAGCCGTAGGTGTCCTTCCACCAGAATGGGTTTTCCAGGTGGATCATGAAGTGGTGAGTGTCAATGCCGAGGTCCTCACGGTAGTAGGCGACTCTCTGTTCCATGTCGTGGAGGTTGACAGTGAAGATGTTCTGGAAGACCATGTTCCTCAGCTTCATCTCGTTAACCTCGTCGGCTTGCCCGATGACCTGGGCCTTGGTGAAGTAGTGGGGCTTGACTTCGTAGACGGCTGGCAGCACGACGTGCTGTGAGAGGGAGTGTTTGATGGCATGGTAGGCGGCGTACAGGAATTCCTCCTCGTTGACTCGCTCCTGAAGTAGGCGGCGTTGCTGGAGACGTAGTTCCAGTCCTTGCACTGCATGAACACCTCGAACAGCATGACTGCCTCCTCCAGGTGGCGTTTGTTGGTGGCGGTAGCCCAGTGCTTCTTCTCCAGCAATCGTTTGTTTGTTAACTTGTCCACGAGCTTCTCGACATGCAGGTATCCGCCACTGGGTTGAAGGTCATGGCCTTCTGCTGCAAGTTGCTGTCGCGGATCGGCTCGAAGATCTTGTAGAAGGCGTAGTTCACGTCACGTTGTATCTGCTAGTCATCTGTCGTGAATCAAATATTGATATATACATTTAATTAGCTACAGGATTTTTAATAATCCTGTGCTAGTATTTAAAGTGTTACCTAAAAGAACGTTCTCTGATGATTTTACACTGTGTGTATAAGAAATTATTACATTTATTTCCAATTTTTCAATAATGCGATAATAAAAAATCAAAGCACATTAGTGTGTGTGTGTGTGTGTGTGTGTGTGTGTGTGTGTGTGTGTGTGTATGTGTGTGTGCGCATTCCTTCAGGCTATGTAAATTTGTGGAAGAGAAAAATATTTAAAACAAGAACATCACCACATATGCACTATAGTTTACCTGCTGGGGCATCCGACATAAACCCAACGCCGGGCCAGGCAGCGGCGGCGCCGAGGGCCACGAGAGCAAACACAACCAGGACCTTCATGCTGGAGCTAGTGCTGCCTCTGCTAACCTGCTGCCGTCTTATATACCCAGCGGGCCACGGGGGGTGCGCGATAACTGTTTCCACTTGGATGCCTTAGTAACAAATTTGTTTTATTTTTTGTAATCCTCTTACGTTGCTGATTGTTTACTGCTACTTGATGACTTATGTATGTATGTCAACAGGTATAAATGTGTTTGTTTAAGAATGTACGTATGTATGTATGTTTCTATGTATAAATATATGTCAATATGTGGGAATATACGTATGCATATATGTTTGTGTATATATATATATATATATATATATATATATATATATATATATATATATATATATATATATATATATATATATATATATATATATATATTTTTTTTTTCTAGCTACGGAGAGAGTTCAAGGGCTTAACGAAAAAACAAAAGGCCTGCTACTTACTGCTCCAGAACAGAGGTTAAAGGAGTGTTCAAAATTAGAGGTCAATTCGGGAGGAGAGGTGTCCTGATACCCTCCTCTTGAAAGAGTTCAAGTCATAGGCAGGAGGAAATACAGATGAAGGAAGATTGTTCCAGAGTTTACCAGCGTGAGGGATGAAAGAGTGAAGATGCTGGTTAACTCTTGCATAAGGGTTTGGACAGTATAGGGATGAGCATGAGTAGAAGATCTTGTGCAGCGGGGCTGCGGGAGGAGGAGGCATGCAGTTAGCAAGCTCAGAAGAGCAGTCAGTATGAAAATATCGATAAAATATATATATATATATATATATATATATATATATATATATATATATATATATATATATATATATATATATATATATATATATATATATATATATATATATATATATATATATATATATATATATATATATATATATATATATATATATATATATATATATATATATATATATATATATATATATATATATATATATATATATATATATATATATATATATATATATATATATATATATATATACTTATATAGATGTATATATAATATATATATATATATATATATATATATAAATTCACACACACACACACACACACACACACACACACACACACACACACGGGGAGATTAAAAGGTGGGAGAGAGGGCGGAAGGCAGAGGCGGTGGAGAAAGAGACGGCTGAGTGGATGGATAGATGAAGGAAGGGAGGAGGAAGAAAGGAAGGATGAAGGTGGAGGAAGGAAAGGAGGAGAAGGAGAAGGCTTCAGTTTACACCGCAAGTCGTGGCCGTAATCGCACATTCATCAAACGTTTATGAGCAAATGAGGTGCACTTGGAGGCACTTATAAAGACGGAGAAAAAAAGGTTCATGTGTGTCTAAAGAAGAAATATTATATCTGATATTTTATTCACTCGTCAGTCATCGATACCATCTCTTCCTTCTTTCTCATTATATTCTTTATTTTTGCTTTTCCACTCGACACCCACACCTCCAGCAGTACCATTTCTTGCACCTTCAGCCCCCCCTGCTCGGCCTGCTGCTGCCGCTGAGGAAAGGAATAAGGATTTGTGCTCTGGCTAGACTCCTCTTTTAACCCTGGGCAGGGCGGCGTCGGCTAGGCGGCGTCGCACACAGCCTTAGGAGTTAATAGTACATCCATCAGGTCCCCTTAGCACCTCAGCGTCGGTGGAGCACGGAGAGAGTGACCGCCTGGGCACCCGCTCCCTCCATGTCAGGTGGTGGTTAAGTACCTTCCCTCCATATGTGTGTGGATACATACGACGCGATTGGCTGAGCCGTGGGTTTGTACTGCACGGAGGTGTCATGGAGATGCTTGTGTTCTTATCTATTTTTTTACTCGCATTAATTTATATCTGTCCGGAGAGCTTAGAAATATGCACATCACATCACACATCTGCCATATACTTTCCCATCGTTATGACTGCCACAACTCTTTCCAGGCTTATCTGCACCCATACATAGTTAAGTAATGCAGTGTTGTGTGACCTCTCAAATGCTTGAATTATCCTGCCTGGAGAGTACTCGCTGTTTCGTGGCTCACCTCCCTCAGGCAGGGCTACCGGGTTCCCAGGTGTCGTAACTGTGGTGCCTGTCTGTGCTCGGTCACTTTCCTACGTCTTGCTCTGCATACCTCCGCTCGCTTACCTCATCGCCTGAATCTCTTGCTTTGGCTTCGGCGGGACCTTATGCTCCATGATTATCACTTGCAGAAACACAGTAATTATTGGAAACTGGATCTAGAGAGCCAGGGAGGAGAAGGAGAAGAGGAAAGGAGAGAAGAAACGAGAAGAGGAGAGGACAGGACACGGGAAGAGAAGAGGAGAGAGAAGAGAGGCGAGGAGAGGGAAGATAAAAGGTAGGAAAAGAGGAGAGAAAATAGAAAAGATTGTGATGAGAATAGAAAATGATAGGAGAGAGAGAGAGAGAGAGAGAGAGAGAGAGAGAGAGAGAGAGAGAGAGAGAGAGAGAGAGAGAGAGAGAGAGAGAGAGAGAGAGAGAGAGTTAATTACTAGAACAACTGACACATCACTGATAATTAGGCTGGAATTTAGGTAACACGCACAAGTGTTTTCTTCCCTGAACACACAAAAGGAGCAGAGAGATCAACTATCTGTGATGAATTACCGTGGGCAGGGGACACTCATTTACATCCACTCAGCCTAAATTTAATGTGTCACTTTCACGCACCACTGCAGAGCGCCCCCGCCCACCCCGACCCTCCCAAGGTACCTGCATTTTCCGGGTCACTTGAATATGTAGCACTAAATATCACTAGGAAGCGTTAATGTGAGTAAAACCCTCAATGATGTCTGTACACGTTTTAGCATCATGTCATCTCCCGGAGCGGCCGACAATTGAGGTGTAAGAGCCGAGAGTCAGTCAGTAGAGTGAATCTCTCCTTAGAACAAACAGGCGCGGATTGTGGCCTGTGGCTCGGGATGTTATATGAATAATTTTGCCGTTTCTTAGACTTACCCCATGAATCCCATTGTCTCTAGTAGCAATTACCAGCTGTGTGTGTGTGTGTGTGTGTGTGTGTGTGTGTGTGTGTGTGTGTGTGTGTATCAGGACTTGTGAGTGCGTGGCAATACCCTACTTCCAGCATTGAGTTGAGGCCCCCCCCCAACACACACACACACACACACACACACACACACACACACAGGCACCACACGACCCCAAACAAACACGCACTCACACGATACATGCCTCTTTGATTGAAATACTTTATATGTCTCTCCCTTCCCTGAGTCCAGCCATCCGCCCTCCCTTAATGATCCGGGGCCCCTGTATATCACTTCCATGCCCAGCCTCAGTTGTGATTTTTTTATTCATTTGGCCTGTAGCGTCGGTAGGCTTTCATGATTGGGTCTAATGGTCACCCCAAGCCCGTTAGTGGAGAGGGCAAGAGTTTAATTAATAATTGCGCCATTCGTGGCTGGCTCATGCTTCACCCTGAGCTCTACTTGATCCTCTTCAGAGTACACACACACACACACACACACACACACACACACACACACACACACACACACACACACACACACACACACACACACACACACACACAAAGTCCGTCCAAATGCTTCCTTCTCTGCCATAAGTGTATCTCCTTCGCCTTAGCATAAATAAGTGATAACAACAAGGCCAGAGGAAGGCAAACCAGGAATACGGGGAAGGCGTAGGGCAAATAACTAGTTTTAGGGGCCGCCCAACGCAAGGTGACTGTCCTCTTGTTAGCTATATCATGAGTGGCCTCTTGCGTATGCAATATCAACCCTTAATTGGTGACTAAAATATTTAGAAATGTGTTCCTGGACTTCAGGTAACGAGCTGTATGCAGATATTCTGGTTTATCTTGTCTGTTTACAGCGAATTCCCAAAAGACATTCTGTTGCACCTGACATTTAACCCATACATAAATCTCCTCCAGTGTCTCTTAATTACCGAGGCTGTGATGTTCCCGTTCACCCGAGGAACTTCACGTGTTGGGGAGGATCATAAATTTTCCGCGAGTGGAGAGAGAGAGAGAGAGAGAGATTTACATAGATAGATTTTTTTTTTACATAGAAAATCAGGGCCCGTATCCTCGAGAGCTATTAACTTTTACTCTTAAAGTTACTATCAAAGTTAATAGTTTCAAATTATTAAGAGTAAAAGCTATCCTCGTCAACTTTGAGTGTAAGTATTAGCAAATCCTGGCTACTATTATCTTCTTCTTCTTCTTCTTTATGGCGGGCTCGTTGCTAAGGACGCCTCCGTGCAAAACGTAAACATCCGACATGAATTAAGTATATATTTCAAAAGAAAAATAAAGAAAAGATGTATAAATGTACAACAGAAACATAATAAATGGCAAACACAAGAAAATACTGAGTTTTGTGGCAGATAGAAGCAGCCTCCAAGGCTGTTTTTACTCCGTCACTCGTCAATACCCTTATCTCCCCGCCTGCGTCACGACTTGCTCTGCTGAAATTACCGCACCATAACCACGTCATCTGCCCCAATGATCTACGGGCCGGAGAACCAGCGCAGAAAAGGAGTAAGTTTAATTGGTCGCCAGATGAAACGGTCTTCTTACGTCAAATTCATGAAAAAATACGTATAATCAGAGGGTGTTATGGGAAGAGTATCACCCCTGAGGATAAGAAGAGAGCGTGGACTGAAGTGGCAGAAGCTGTAACAAGGTTAGTAATCACATATTCATGGTTCAATCAGCTTACAAACTAACCTAACCTAATCAGTTGGGTATTTTTTGCATAATAACACAACCACTGACCTTCCAAACAGAACATACCTTTTCATTCTGTATCTGAATAGTTTCATTATGACCATTTCTGCCACAACCCCCTCTCCCTCAACAACCTAACATAACTAAACCTAACCATGCCAAACCTGCCCCGTCCTACCGAACACATCCTAACTTAACATGCCAAGTTTGTTGGGGGGGAAGAGGGGGTTGGTATAGATAGTTAAGGCATATTTGCCCTGTTTTCATTCTTTATTTATTTTTATTTGTTTATTATTTTTTTATTGGGGAGGGGGGGGGATGCTAGGCATGCCAGACTATGGACACTTTTACAAGTACTTTATGTCAAGACTATATGGGAATGGGTAGGCTTTGTGAGAATGGTAAAGTAAGATTAAAATAGTATATTTATAGCATTGGCCAAACAGATTATGGTGATATAATGTTAGATTGGAATGTACTCAAGATAATGAGATTAAGGTTAACGCTTTTATTGTTTTTGTTACATATTCACATATCCATGATTCAAGTAACTTGCAAACTAACCTAACCTCGTCAAATGGGTATTTTTGTATACAAACACAACCACAGAGTTTCCAAACAGGACATACTTATTCCTACTGCTCCATGTGAATAGCATCATCATGACCATTTCTGCTGCAACCCCCACTCCCTCAACAATCTAACATAACTAAACCAACTCCTGCTAAACATGTCCTACCAAACACGTCCTAACCTAACATGGTAGGTCCCCAAGTTTGTTAGGGTGGAAAGGGGGTTAGTATAAGAGAGTCAAGTCATATTTACCTGTTTTTTTTATTTATTCCTTATTTAGATTTTTTTTGGGGGTGGGTGGGTTGGGCATGCCAGGCTCTCAACACTTTTACAAATATTTTATGTTAAGACTATATCGGAATAGGTAGATTTGATGAGAATGGTAAAGTAAGATTAAAATATTATTTTGATAGCATTGGTCAAACAGTTTCTGGTGATATAATGTTAGGTTAGAAGTACTCAAAAGAATGGAATTAAGATTAATGCTTTGAATTTTTTTGTATAGCTGTATTGTGTAATATCATCCTACTTAGAGAAAAGCATTTTAGAAAAGTAGGTAATGAAAATTAGTATTTATGGCCATGTTCATAACAACTAAAAAGTTAATGTCTTATGATGCATGTAAATAAAATATTGGTACTGATTTAGCTTTCCATCACAGCATGTATTAAATGTTATTGGAGAAGGTATGGGAAATAAACAGCATGCCATAGTGAAACGATTAAGAAACTTGCTTCACATTTATACCCTGACAGTGCCTTCCCTGGGAGTGGACCCCGTACGCAGGATGACTGTGAGAGGCGTTGGTACAACGTACAACAAAAATCAAAGCCTTGCATTACCAAGTGCAAGAATGAGCAGCGGCAGACTGGTAATTTTTTTTAGTTGTTATGTCTTTAAATGTAAAACATATATTAGTTAGTTTTTTATGTGCTCACAGAATGCAGCTATACTGGCCACAATGCCTTTATTTCAGCTTAAAGTTAATAAGTTCATAGCAGTGAACTGCATATTTGATATAGATTTTTTTTTAATGTTCATCTGTCAATGACTATCAATCTATCTAAATACCTTGGTTGTCTTCCCCCAGTGAAGGGTTTTAGCCAAGACAGGCACACACTTACTCACACTCATGTACACCACTCTCTCAGCTGCACAGCCCCTGAGGGAGTAAAAAAGGCCCTCACTGTATGGGGGATTAGCTGCACAGTTCAGGCAGGGAACTTCCACACCAAGGCCTCACAGCATACACTGGTTTACCCCTGCCCCTTCATGACAATGACATTTTTATATTCTTTATATTCTTTTATATTCTTATTAAAACAATTTATTAATTACCCTTAAATTCATATTCTTTGTAGATACACACTTTATCAGTATTGCTAGAGACCATCCCAGCACATTGTTCATTACTTGTGGAAAAGATACCATTAGCTGCTCCGGCAACAGCCACTGCTTCATCATCTGCTGGCCCAATGACACCAGCCACTGCTTCATCATCTGCTGGCCCAATGACACCAGCCACTGCTTCATCATCTGCTGGCCCTATGACACCAGCCACTGCTTCATCATCTGCTGGCCCAATGACACCAGCCACTGCTTCATCATCTGCTGGCACTATGACACCTGCCACTGCTTCATCATCTGCTGGCTCAATGACACCAGCCACTGCTTCATCATCTGCTGGCCCAATGACACCAGCCACTGCTTCATCATCTGCTGGTCCAATGACACCAGCCACTGCTTCATCATCTGCTGGCCCAATGACACCAGCCACTGCTTCATCATCTGCTGGCCCAATGACACCAGCCACTGCTTCATCATCTGCTGGCCCAATGACACCAGCCACTGCTTCACCATCTGCTGGCCCAATGACACCAGCCACTGCTTCATCATCTGCTGGCCCAATGACACCAGCCACTGCTTCATCATCTGCTGGCACTATGACACCAGCCACTGCTTCATCATCTGCTGGCCCAATGACACCAGCCACTGCTTCATCATCTGCTGGCACTATGACACCTGCCACTGCTTCATCATCTGCTGGCCCAATGACACCAGCCACTGCTTCATCATCTGCTGGCCCTATGACACCAGCCACTGCTTCATCATCTGCTGGCCCAATGACACCAGCCACTGCTTCATCATCTGCTGGCCCAATGACACCAGCCACTGCTTCATCATCTGCTGGCCCAATGACACCTGCCACTGCTTCATCATCTGCTGGCCCAATGACACCAGCCACTGCTTCATCATCTGCTGGCCCAATGACACCAGCCACTGCTTCATCATCTGCTGGCCCAATGACACCAGCCACTGCTTCATCATCTGCTGGCCCAATGACACCAGCCACTGCTTCATCATCTGCTGGCACTATGACACCTGCCACTGCTTCATCATCTGCTGGCCCAATGACACCAGCCACTGCTTCATCATCTGCTGGCCCTATGACACCAGCCACTGCTTCATCATCTGCTGGCCCAATGACACCAGCCACTGCTTCAATATCTGCTGGCCCTATGACACCTGCCACTGCTTCAATATCTGCTGGCCCTATGACACCAGCCACTGCTTCATCATCTGCTGGCCCTATGACACCAGCCACTGCTTCATCATCTGCTGGCCCTATGACACCAGCCACTGCTCCATCATCTGCTGGCCCTATGACACCTGCCACTGCTTCATCATCTGCTGGCCCAATGACACCTGCCACTGCTTCATCATCTGCTGGCCCAATGACATATGCCACTGCTTCGTCATCTGCTGGCCCAATGACACCTGCCACTGCTTCATCATCTGCTGGCCCAATGACACCTGCCACTGCTTCATCATCTGCTGGCCCAATGACACCTGCCACTGCTTCATCATCTGCTGGCCCAATGACACCAGCCACTGCTTCATCATCTGCTGGCCCAATGACACCAGCCACTGCTTCATCATCTGCTGGCCCAATGACACCAGCCACTGCTTCATCATCTGCTGGCCCAATGACACCAGCCACTGCTTCATCATCTGCTGGCCCAATGACACCAGCCACTGCTTCATCATCTGCTGGCCCAATGACACCTGCCACTGCTTCATCATCTGCTGGTCCAATGACACCAGCCACTGCTTCATCATCTGCTGGCCCAATGACACCAGCCACTGCTTCATCATCTGCTGGTCCAATGACACCAGCCACTGCTTCATCATCTGCTGGCCCAATGACACCTGCCACTGCTTCATCATCTGCTGGCCCAATGACACCTGCCACTGCTTCATCATCTGCTGGCCCAATGACACCAGCCACTGCTTCATCATCTGCTGGCCCAATGACACCAGCCACTTCATCATCTGCTATTTAATGACACCAGCCACTGCTTCATCATCTGCTGGCCCAATGACACCAGCCACTGCTTCATCATCTGCTGGCCCAATGACACCAGCCACTGCTTCATCATCTGCTGGCCCAATGACACCTGCCACTGCTTCATCATCTGCTGGCCCAATGACACCAGCCACTGCTTCATCATCTGCTGGCCCAATGACACCTGCCACTGCTTCATCATCTGCTGGTCCAATGACACCAGCCACTGCTTCATCATCTGCTGGCCCAATGACACCAGCCACTGCTTCATCATCTGCTGGTCCAATGACACCAGCCACTGCTTCATCATCTGCTGGTCCAATGACACCAGCCACTGCTTCATCATCTGCTGGCCCAATGACACCTGCCACTGCTTCATCATCTGCTGGCCCTATGACACCAGCCACTGCTTCATCATCTGCTGGCCCTATGACACCAGCCACTGCTTCATCATCTGCTGGTCCAATGACACCAGCCACTGCTTCATCATCTGCTGGCCCAATGACACCTGCCACTGCTTCATCATCTGCTGGCCCAATGACACCTGCCACTGCTTCAACATCTGCTGGTCCAATGACACCAGCCACTGCTTCATCATCTGCTGGCCCAATGACACCAGCCACTGCTTCATCATCTGCTGGCCCAATGACACCTGCCACTGCTTCATCATCTGCTGGCCCTATGACACCTGCCACTGCTTTATCATCTGCTGGCCCAATGACACCTGCCACTGCAAGGGATGACAATGAAGCTGCTCCACCAGTCACCACCTACTTCATCGGAGTTAAGAGATGCCTTTCATAGGGCAGCAGTATAATTTTTTTGATGCTGGGGCTGAATATTACTGCCTCAAGGCTATGATTTTGTCACTTTTTTTTTTATTATTACTGAGGAGGTTAGGGTGGAAGGGGTGAAAAATAATTTGTGCTGTTTTTCGACAGAAATGATTAGCAAATTCATTCAAAGCACAAAATTTACCGGAAAAAAAATTGTGTGCCATTGTGAGTGGGTTCACTTGAGATTGGGCTCCAATACGCCTCCGTGGTCTAGTGGTCAGCATGCCTGGCTTCTACGCGGGCCCGGGCTCGAATCCCGGCCTGGGCAGTCGGCGTGCAGCTCACCCAGCTGATCATCCTCCCTCTCGGGGTGGTCGATAAATGACTACCTGGGGAAACTGTGGTAGCCCGGATGTCACACTGGCCCTGTGTCCCGGGGTAATGGGCTCCCTCTCACCACAGGCTCAAGGCCCAATGTTACGGAGATGAGCACCGAGGCCACGCGCTGCTATAGCGTATGCCCCAACTTTACCTTTACCTTTATTGGCTCGACTGACAGACATGGCTTTGTATGTCGAAGGTCACTGGTTCAATCTCCACAGCCAGCACTCTCTAACTTGGATTTTTCTGAGTTCCCTAGTGCCTTGATTAATTTCTCGGTGTTAAATGAGGAGATTTGCACCGGCACCCAGTCATGGGTGTTACAAGATGCGTTGTTACAATCAGGGGCGTCATTTGGCCTTCAAAAGTGGGAGGGACATTAGGGCAGACAGTTTTATATATATATATATATATATATATACATATATATATATATATATATATATATATATATATATATATATATATATATATATATATATATATATATATATATATATAAAATCATTATCTCATAACACATGTAGGCACTGATCATATTTGCATTTTATGTAGTCTGTGATGCAGGCAGGATATTCATTAGCACCTAATTAGACTCATGCTGCTCCAGTGCTCTCTGATGAACTCACAATCAAAGATGTAGTATACCTATATGGTAGCATTGAGTAATCTTAGGTCACTTGGTAAAGTGTTCACCTAAGTCCGACCCAAGCTGACAACATAAACCTAAGCGTGTTTGCAAGCTGAGTGTTTAGAATATTGGCATAGTAATAAAAGATGCTGAAAACTGGATTCCACTACTTTATTGAATATATGAATAATTATATACTGAATTTGTAATGGAGCTAAGATAAAAAAAAGCTATGTTTTCAGCGGTCATACCATGATCTCATGAAAATAATTAGGTTGACATATATAATTAATTACTACATATTTTGGTATGATGACCATTGCACGTTAATACCATAGCTTTGCGAGCATTGAGTAATCTTAGGTCACTTGGTAAAGTGTTCACATAAGTCCGACCCAAACTGACAACCTAAGCATGTTTGCAAGCTGAGTGCTTAGAATATTGGCATAATAATAAAAGATGCTGAAAACTAGATTCCACTAATAGAGTAATTATATACTGAATTTGTAATGGAGCCAAGATAAAAAGCTATGTTTTTCAGTGGTCATACCATGATCTCATGAAAATAAATAGGTTGACATATATAATTAATTACTACGTATTTTGGTATGATGACTATTGCACATTAATACCATAGCTTTGAATCCAATGATGAATATCTTCAAGCAAGACACAAATAGCAACAGATTGGTCACCAATTCACTCAGTAAACACAATACTCCAGAAAAGTAAACACTGAATTCACAATAAAGTTGTTTTTCCACTTGGAACTTTGTAAACAGAAACCAAGTAACCTCGTTTTACTTCACTCATAAGTCATGATGTTCGCGATGTGGTCACCTCGACCTTTCGTTCTTCCTCCCTCACACTGGCAGACGTCTCTAACAAGCCTTCTTACCACCATTATCTCAATATGAATAACCGGCAGCATTAATTATAAATCATATTCTAAATGACATTTTGATGCAATTTTAATGTCATCTTTTTCATTTGCATGTGTGTACCTTTCTGCTACAAATAAAAGTTTTTTTTCCCATGTTTTGTTTTCCTTAACTCGAATATTTCACATTTTAATCAATAACAAAGGCATCAAACACTAATTGTATGTTCAAGCTGTGTTTATTTTTTTTTTCTGTTGACATAAACTACATCGTTTTCCTTTGGTGCCATTATTTTCACATGGGTACAGTCTATCACTCCCACAACACCGGCAAGTTGGTAGAATTCTGCTTGCTTTACACGGATCTCCACCCTATCAAGGGGAGACTGGATAAACCTCCCGACTACCTACGGGTCACTGAGGGCGGCCAGAGTTTCCACAATCACCCTGCTTACACTACTCTGGCTTACCCCAAACTCATCACTTGAACACTGCAGCATTTTTCCTGAACCAAGTACCTTTAAGTCAAAATCACTTTCAACCCCAGGGTGAGGAATGCTCCCTTTGAACTGGATCTTGTAGCTCTCTTCTCACCAAATCAGTCACATACTCCATTCCTGCACGGTCTAATATGTATGTCTTGACAAGTTCACCATCGTTATACAGTTCCAAAGCGCCCTATCAAACTCTAAATTGCGGAGGCGGGCTGGACGAGGAAGTCCGGGGGCCATGTTGATATGGGTCTGGGTCTGGGTTTCACTATTAACTTTACTATTAAGTGTTTAGAAGTCCTCGCCAGCACTCTCAAGTTAACACCAAAGTTAAGAGTAGGTATTAGGCTAATAGTTGTTGAGGATACACTTTGAGAGTGAAGTTAATACCAAAGTCGAAAGTTAATACCAAGTTTAGTATTAATAGTTGTCGAGGATACGGGCCCAGACCACACAGACCCCATGGTCCACACTAGGTGGTCTGTCCTTAAACCTAAGTGATTTTACATTAATCAGATGGCTCCAAAACGTTGCTTTTCTACTCTAGTTAATATTAAGTTGAAGGAAGTGACGGTCGAGCTTGTTTTTAAAGGAGTCAATCGTGTTACACTGGACCACTGATGGTGGGAGCTTATTCCATTCTCGCACTACAACGTTGGTGAAGAAAAATTTGGTGCAGTCTGAATTTACTTGTCTACATCTGAGTTTTGTGCCATTGTTCCTCGTTCGCAACGTGTCATCGATCATAAACAATGTTGATCTGTCTACATTCGTGAAACCATTAAGTATTTTAAAACATTCGATCAGTTTTCCTCGGAGGCGACGTTTCTCAAGAGAGAACATGTTAAGGGTGGAAAGCCTTTCTTCGTAGGATTTGTTGCGCAAGGAAGGGATCATTTTTGTTGCTCGACGCTGAACACCTTCTAGTTTAGCAATGTCCTTTGCATGGTGGGGAGACCAAAACTGTACCGCATATTCCAAGTGGGGTCTGACTAAACTATTGTAGAGCGGAAGTATTACACCTTTATTTTTGAATAAAAAGTTTATTTTAATGAAGCCCAACATTCTGTTCGCTTTATTTGCTGCATCGATGCATTGATGTGAGACTTTGAGGTTTGATGCGATTTTAATCCCCAGGTCCTTAACGCATTGAACACTTGTGAGTTTAACGCCGCGTATTTCGTAATCGAACTTCTTATTTTTTGTTCCAACTTGAAGGACCTGGCACTTGTCTACGTTAAAGGGCATCTCCCATTTATCCGACCAAGCTGAAATTTTGTGCAAATCCTCTTGGAGGCTTTGCCTGTCTTCGTCAGTGATAACCGAGTTACTAATCTTTGTGTTGTCTGCAAATTTACTAATGCGATTATTGAGTCCAACATCCACGTCGTTGATGTAAATAATGAAGAGCACTGGGCCAAGAACCGAGCCCTGAGGGACGCCACTAGTGACCGGCGCCCACTCTGAGTTAAATCCGTCAATCACTACTCTTTGTTGTCTGTTGCTCAACCAATTCGCGATCCATTGGTTTACTTGACCGTCAATGCCTATTTGCTTTAATTTATAAAGTAATTTATGATGTGGGACTTTATCAAACGCTTTCTGGAAATCAAGATAGACTACGTCCACTGATTTGGTTACGTCATAAATTGAGAAGAGATCGTTATAAAAGGTCAGTAGGTTTGACAGGCAGGATCTTTTGTTACGGAAGCCATGTTGTGAATCCCCAATTAATGAGTGGCTTTCGAGGTAACTCACAATTTTGTCTAATTATGCTCTCGAGTAGCTTACCTACAATTGAAGTTAGACTAATGGGTCGGTAGTTGCCTGGTATTTTTTTGTCTCCTTTCTTAAAAATCGGTATCACGTTAGCCTTTTTCCATTCCGAAGGGACGATGCCTTGTCGCAAGGACATATTGAATACGGTAGTGAGGGAGGAGACTATTTCGCTCTTTGTTTCTTTAAGCAGTATAGGATATACTTTGTCGGGTCCGGGACTTTTATTTGTTTTAAGTGAATGGAGAGCTTCAAGGACTTCATCGGCTGTTATTTCAAAATTAGCCAATGCATGCTCGAGATTTACAATAGTACTGGTGTTGTTGGTAGCGAGAGGAAGACTGTTAGTATAAAATACCGAGGAAAAGTAATTGTTTAAGAGGTTTGCAATGTGTTGGCTGTTAGTCACTAGTGCACCGTCGCTGTTTGTTAACGGTCCAATACCACTTTTGATCGCCTTTCTGTTGTTTATGTAACTGAAGAAAGATTTCGGATTGTTTTTACAGTTGGCTGCAATATTTTCTTCATATCTACGCTTTGCCTGACCTACTAGTCTTTTTACTCGTCGCCTGGCATCATTATAAAGTCTAATGTTTTCGGGCGTGCTTTGTTCTTTCTTTAACTTGTAAAACAATTTTCTCTCATTGACTGATTGTTTAATATCGCTATTAAACCACGGTGGGCTGTTATTAGTGTTAATTCGCTTCTCGCACAAGGGAACGAATGTGTTCTGCTGAGTGAGTGATTTAAGGCTTAGCCAGGCTTCATCTACGTTGCCGTCATCTGATAGGTGTATTTGTTAGTTTTGTCGGATTTCTACGAAGTTAGCTCTTTTGAAATTGGGCACCTTTATTTTATTTTCAGTCACTGATGACTGACCTCTGATGTCGACGTGCACTAATTTATGATCATAAGAACCGAGGTGTTCTCCTACCGTGACACTACTGACTAGGTTATCTTGGGTCGTTATAACAAGGTCAGTATATTATTTTGTCGAGTTGGCTCAAGCCATTTGGCTTAGATAATTTTCTTCTAGAAACTCGATCATTCTATGTGACTCGCCTTCTGTACCTGACAGTGTCGGCCAGTCGATATGGGGGAGGTTAAAGTCTCCTAATATCAGTGAGTCGTTGTTATTAAGTGACTGCCTAAGACGCTGTACATTTCAAGGTCGTCATCAGTGATTGCCCGGAGGTCTGTAGGTGACAGATATATTTAAATTGACTTTTGCAATGTTTACTCGCACGCACAAATGTTCAACGTTACTGTTTCCCGGTGTTTTGTCAGTGGGTTGCAAATAGCTTTTGACATAAAGAAAGAGAGAGAGAGAGAGGTGGCAGTAAGAGGTGGTGTTAAGTGTGTGTGTGTGTGTGTGTGTGTGTGTGTGTGTGTGTGTGTGTGTGTGTGTGTGTGTGTGTGTGTGTGTGTGTGTATTTGTAGTTCAGTGTTAACAAGAGACAAATCCATCACCAAGGCTCCTGGAGGGCAAGGCGGGACGATCCAGTAGTTAACAAAGCCTCACGCCGCTGAACGCGTCATCTGTGAAAATTCAGAAGAAAAAACTTCCCGAGAAATCGTATTGTTGCAGCAGCTAAATATTTGTAACTGTAAATATTTTGTACGCCTCCCTTCATTGCCAATAATCAATATAAGGGAAATATATTTGTGTGACATGTTATTATTCTTGTAAGATTAATAATACGAAGTTCTTGCTGGGCTTGTGGCAAGAATTTTCGGCCGAGTGGTTCATTGGGTAAGGTGGGCACGATGCGGCCAGTCCCAGCTCACGGCGGCTTCTCGGTGTGATGAGATGTGTGTTGCGGCGCCGGCAGGTTTGAGTGAAGGTGAGGGGATGAATTATGAGGGTTGGTGTGAGTAGAAGGAGCTAGGAGCATGAGGGCGTGGGTGCGGGGTTGGCATGGGCGTAATACTTGTTGCAAACATTCGGCCATTGATGAGGGAGTGGGTTGTGTGGGTTGGTGTGGGTGGCATGAGGACGTGGGTGCGGGGTTGGAATGGGCGTAATACTGGTAGCAATCATTCGGCCAGGGATGAGGGAGTGGGTTGTGTGGGTTGGTGTGGGTGGCAGGAGGAGCATGAGGGCGTGGGCGTGGGATGGGCGCACTACTTCCAGCAACATTTCGTCACCTGCATTACGTCCCATCGCCCCAGCGTTACACTCTCAGCCTTTTCTTTGAGCGTCCCCGCCAGTGGTCGGTGTAGCCAAGGCGGAACACGACGAGGAGAAGCCATCCCAGAAGAGGACAACGTTGATGACCTGCACGTTCCTGCTAAAGATTGTTCATTTACATTAAAATGACTCAGCAAAAACAAGTGAAGAAGTCTTGGTGCTGCGGGTGCTTCGGCTGGCTCTTCGCCAGGCAGGCGCCGCAGCCCTCCGAGGAACCTGACGACATCGTCGAGGAAACCGAAAACGCGGGTGCCCAGGCCGATGCAGGGCAACAGGCCCTGGTCTGCCTGAAGAAGGCTGCTCAGCCTCTCGCAGTGGTGGAGGAGGAGATCCCCTCCGACACCTTGCTGGATGCTGATGGGGTGGTGGGGAAGGGCGAAAGGAGGCCACTGGCAGGAGGCGTCAGACTCTCATCATCACAATCCACTTGGTGAAGAGAGAAGGTCCACAAGCCAGTGGATGATACAACAGTCGCACAAAAGACTGCACGCAATTGGAGAGCCATGGCAAGAGGGTTCAAACTCTCGTAATTACTCTGCACATGGTCAAGAGAGAGAAAATAAAGGAGGTATACGATGAGCTCCCCTCCGGGCACCAAGGCACGGCTGGGGACGCTCCTTCCAGCAGGAGCAAGGCCGTTACCGGCCCACCGGAAAAGATGCCCCTTATCAGCAGCTTCAAACAGCGGGATGCATCTCAAACACCGGTCAAGAAAATGATCAGGTTCAACTTCCAAAACCTGAACACTTTCGTCAAAATTCGTGAGCTGTACTGTGCCTACGACTACTTCAAATATGGCTTCCCTCACTCCAGCATTCGTCCTGAGCTGAAAAGCTTAAAGGAGAGAGCAGTGGAGCCACAGGAAGAGCCAGCAAAGGAAGCAGTAAACAAACTGCCAGAGGCTAAGAAAACAGTTACAGAGGAAGCAACAGATTCAGCAAACAAAATCAATGAGCCACAACATCTCACAGGGATCCTCAAGAAAGGAAAGACGGCCAGCACCGCTCATAAATGTGTGCGCTTTAACTTCCAGAACCTGAACACTTTCGTCAAGGATCGTGAGCTGTACTGTGCCTACGACTACTTCCAGTATGGCTTCCCGCTCTCCAGCATTCGTCCTGAGCTGGAAAGCCTAAAGGAGAGAGCAGTGGAGCCACAGGAAGAGCCACCAAAGGAAGCAGTAAACAAACTGCCAGAGGCTCAGAAAACAGTAACAGAGGAAGCAATAGATGCAGACAACAAAATCAATGAGCCACAACACCTCACAGGGATCCTCAAGAAAGGAAAGACGGCCAGCACCGCTCATAAATGTGTGCGCTTTAACTTCCAGAACCTGAACACTTTCGTCAAGGATCGTGAACTGTACCGTGGCTACGACTACTTCATGTATGGCTTCCCTCTCTCCAGCATTCGTCCTGAGCTGGAAAGGCGAAAGGAGAGAACAGTGAAGCCACAGAAAGGGTCAGCAAAGGACGCGGTAAAGAAACACAACACACGACACCAGCAAACAGTTGGAGCAGCTCGCTGTGCACAAATGAATACCACTACTGAAGGGAAGTCTCCTAAAGGTATCCTGAAGAAAGAAAAGATGCCACGGTCCACCTGTCCAGGACATGTGCGCTTCAACCTTGGTAACCTCCGCGCCCCCGTTAAGGAACGTGAGGTGTACCGTGGCCACGACACCTTCAGATATGCCGCGCCGCTCCAAGTCACTCAGCCTCCCAACTTTACCTCGAGGCCTCACCAGCAGCCCGTTAGATCCGCCTCTAACTCGCTGCGTGGCGCACCTCGGCACCTCGCGAGGCCGGCACAGCAGAGCAACGACTCCTTCCAGCAAAACAGTGGCTGGTATGCTGCACACAACTACACCAACAGCCGCCACTCACAGCACCGCCAGCACAACGCCAGCAGCCACGTCCCGCCAAGATACGAAACAAAGCATTTCTACGAGGGACAGACACATCAGGCACCAACTCCCGCAGCAGAAGTCGTGCCAAGAGAGGCGCAAAGCCGAGTGGTGGCGAGTTTCTGTGAGCACCGGGCGAGTACACAGCGTCGTGATCAAACTCAAATGTTCAGCGACGTACAGGTGACGTACATTCCGGGTGCACTTCTCAACACCCGCTGAACAGTAACTGTCGCTGACTGGTGATAACAGAGACTGAGGAGTGCCAAGAAGCACCACAATCACACTGAGAGGAACGGCTCGCCAGCTGACTAAAATCACCATGCAGAGGAACGCATCCCATGGAACGGTGCCACTTCTACGGAACAAATTGTTCAAGAGTGTCGCATCTGTGGGGAGTGTTTGGACGCATGTGTGTGCTGACATTTCTTATCTTATATTTCAAATGAAAAAATAGAAAATATTGTCTTACAAAAAACCTTAGGCAGGGATAGCGGTGTCGTGTTGCACCTCAGAACAAGACACGTTATGTAAGGAGTTGTCTGAACGACCACCTGTTTTAAAACTATATTTAAATGAAAGGTATTAGAATGCTCTTGCCTGTATGCTTCAGCTCAGTGTGATGACCTGAGTTTTATTTTCTCTCTCATTCTCTGCGGAATGATTATAGCTTCCAGTTCTGAGACGCGTGCCCAGAGCGTGACGGAGGTGAGATCAGGATGGAGCCACACATTCCGCGTTATTCATTTATCACGGCAAAACTCCCTGGTTCAGTCACGCTTGTTCGCGTGCTATCAACGATTGAGGCAGCTCACAGAAGGTGCCGGAGCCTTAGAACTTTTGCTAAAAATGGTCTTCACATTTATGCCAAGAATCGTGCCAAATCTGTTCTCCGACTTGCCAATAACTCCTTCATCAATAAATCAAAATATTGAAATTTTGCTAACAAAATTGTTTCCATTTACCTGAAAATAGCTCCCACAAAACTCTCTCTCTCTCTCTCTCTCTCTCTCTCTCTCTCTCTCTCTCTCTCTCTCTCTCTCTCTCTCTCTCTCTCTCTCTCTCTCTCTCTCTCTCTCTCTCTCTCTCTCTCTCTCTCTCTCTCTCTCTCTCTCTCTCTCTCTCTCTCTCTCTCTCTCTCTCTCTCTCTCTCTCTCTCTCTCTCTCTCTCTCTCTCTCTCTCTCTCTCTCTCTCTCTCTCTCTCTCATCAAGTGACGATGTCAACACACCAGTCTGGTCGTTCTATTTCTTCACTGACTGGATTTAATCAAAGTCGAACAAAATCAAATGAAAAAATAATAAAAAAAATACGTCCACATGGTACACACTTATGTATCTTCGACCTTTTTATGCATGGAAAACACAGATAAAATTGACGAATTTTACGAGAAGTGGAACCTGGCATCCCACACGCGGCTCTGCTGTGTGATTGGCTGTCAGGCCACGAGAAGGGCGGGGCGGAGGAGAGCTGTGCAAAAATGTGACACTAAAAGGAAAACGCGATCAGGCCACGGTGAATTTTACACACACACACACACACACACACACACACACACACACACACACACACACACACACACACACACACACACACACAAACACACACAATGGAAGAATAGTAACTGAAACATGGTATAACAAACCCGTAGACCTAAACTCAAAATAAGCATTCCAACTAATAACACTATCAGGAACACTGCCGCTACCACCACTACTAATCACCCACCACTTGAATAACGACCATTAACACCATCATGGCAGGCACTTCAACCACCAGGACTACCATATCCGCCCCCCTCCCCCCTTCTTCCCGGCATCACCACTGCAGAAGAAAAGGAAGAGAATAGGAGGAAAATGATGAAAGAGGAATGCAAAATCGAAGGAAAAGTTTGTGGGCAGGAAAAAGGAGGAGAAGGAGTAATATGGAAATAATAAGTATGAGTAAGTGAGAGTTTTGAAGGAGTAACAGGAAGAAAAGAAGCAAAAGAAGAAGGACGAAGAAAAAAAAGAAAGGAAAAAATATTAGATGAAGTAAAAACAAGACTTGCAAAAAGGAAACAAAAAGATGAACAAGAAAACGGAAGAAGGAAATGGAAAAAAAATGTCAAGGAATTATAACTCAAAGAACGTAGAGGATACAAAAAGGAAGTTACGAGGAAGGCGATGGAAGAATTAAAGCAAGGCAGAGTAGGGAGAAGGGATAAGAGGCGAAATAAGACTTAGAATATATGAAAAAGTAAGAGGATATGAAAAGAAATAGAAAAAGTTGGAAGAAAACAATAAAAAGGAGGAAAAAATAAACACGAATGGGAAAGAAGAGAAACAAAAGAGAGTATTTAAATGTCTAGAAATTGGGAAGATTAATATTATGAGAATGTACGAAACGCAGGAAAGCAAAACGAGGAAGCAGAAGTAAAAAAAATAATATACAAAAGTGAAATGACAGGAAGGAGGAAGATGAAAGGCAAGAACAATAAAATGAAAAGACAAAAAAGACAAAACAGACGATACAAACAGAAAAGAAGAAGGATAAAAAAAATATACGAATAAGGCTGAAAAAACGAAATAAAAGCTAACGAGTACTCGCCTTCTAATCTCAAGAACGACAAACTAGCGGTAATTCTTATGAGAACTCCCATCACAGAACAAGCGGTTGATGGCCCTGTAGCTGTATGGTTAGCTGTGAATGTCTCTACACTAACTTCAGAATATAAACTTTGCATGGGTATATGTACATCGATAGTACAAAGTGGGGTCCAAATCCTCATGGGGGTGCATACAGATTATAAACTTAATTGAGATGAATGTGTGTCTGTGCACTACGGAGCGTCCAATTTCTATCTTTGTCGCGACAAACTACCTAAATTCGAGAATATAACTTTACAGATTCCTTCTTTCTCCCTCTCTGATAATTTATATACCTTCCCCTCAGAAAAACTCAATTTTTTAGATTAACGCTTAGGAGACTGTTATGAAACGAAATCGTCAAATATCGGACCCCACTCTAGCTAGTGTTGATCATGAACAGATTCTGACTCTATCGGTGAATGTGTGTTCATGTATATTTTATCATCCAATTATAATACAACTGAATGTCGTCTAACTCTATCGAGGTGAATGTGTGTTCTTGTCTTTCTGAGCGTCCTATTCTGATAATATAGGTTTGTTTTAGTGCAACTAATGTTTTTTTTTATTTCAGAGTGTCCGATTCTAATAGGTGAATGTGTGTGTTCTTGTGTCAATTTACTAAAAATTCAGATGCGGGGGGTGGAGGGTCAGCGAGGGTGTACAGGCTATGGGGGGTTTTTGACGACGACCTCCCCAGCGTTACCAGTGACGGTCCAACGCCACCTTAGTAGCGCATCTAGCGTGTAGCGAAGTGCCTTGAGCACACCTGTGAACATATAGGGTGACGAGCGCGACAGATTCTGCCTCCCGAATGGTCCAAATCGTCGACCGTCGTGACCGAAACCCATCCGTTAAAATAGTTCAGTTATCCCTACGCTCCAAATCGGGAGGAGGAAGCGTCGCATTCTGACTTTCAGTGGTAACTCACGATATCGGCGCGCTCGCGTCACGCATTTCATCCCTAACAGGTGCAGAATCGAGCGGTCCGGTCGCCCGGTTTGAGCCGTAAGTGGACTTTTTAGGGGGGGGGACACCTCATCGGGTCACTCCCGGCCAGTTAGCCGAGAGTTTCTCGGCTCGGGTGTTGGGCGGTGGGGTTCAACACGGTGGGGGGTGAGCTGCTAGCGAGCTGCAGTGGCTCACAGGGTCTCGGCTGACTTTACTCGTTGCTGGCAACGGTGAATTGACAAGTAGCGAAACAGTAGCAAACTTCGCTAGATCAAAATCGGACGGAGACCTCGACACATTTGACGATTCTTTTTTTTCAATTATGTCTTTCGGTGCTTCCGATTCTGACTTTGTAGTTGCTGGATGTGAAGTCTTTGGCTTCCAATTCTGACTTTATGAATGTAGCATAAACTCTAGCACGAACTAAATTCAGAATCGAAAACACATTCACCTCACATAAGGTCAGACGACATTCAAGATTCAGAATCGGAAGCTTCGGAAGACAAAGACATGCATTCACTTCAATCAAAGGTAGACGACATTCAGTTCGAACGTACATCTCCCTATGTAGATCCTAAATTATGGTTAACATAATACTAAAGTCAGAATCGGAAGCTTCGGAAGACAAAGACACACATTCACCTCACATAAGGTTAGACGACAATCAATACGAACTAGATTCAGAATCGGAAGCTTCGGAAGACAAAGACACGCATTCACTTCAATCAAAGGTAGACGACATTCAGTTCTAACAATAAAGTCAGAATTGTAAGTCAGTGTGTTACTGGTTTACCTACCTCATGTGTACATCTCTCTATGTAGATCCTAACTCCTTGTATTCGACTGTTATCTTCCGTGGGATACGATATGAACTTTGTTCGACGCGAAGAAGATATAACCGTAGCAGGACTCATCGAAACCAATAGGAGTCTCCTGCGAATAGCCAAAAGTATGAAGGATTTTATTAGCGAATATTTCATGAGAGTAGATCTATTTTGCACACCTCTAAAATTGAGACAACAAAGGAAGGCGGACCGAGTCGTGAGCGCTGAGACTTAGGTGTGTTAAACATAATTAGCTATTTAACAGACGTGTGATTACTTGGCAATTCTTCTGTCAAGATACAGAAGGACGGTGTAATAATTTTTCAATCTAGTTAAAAGAATAATTATAATAACAATGAACGATTCGTCGATTTTGATATTGTTAATGTTCTTCGTAGCCATAAGCGTTACGTTAGTGGCTGTGTATCAGAATCGTTTGTTACATCGCGAACCCTTAATTGCAGAACAGGACGCAGACGTTAGTGAAATAGACGACGGATTGCTTTAGCAGCAGCACCGCAGGCAGCGATGGCTACTCTCTGACACCGTGAAGCAAAGAATTGAAGCCTTAGTTGACAAGAGGTTGGTTACACTTCAGAAAGAAATTCCGAATCAACCATTGACTTTGTACTTGTTATACGATTATTTGAAAAGATACATTGTTAGTAAAAATCTTGATACGTTTTATAACTTGTTTTTGAATAAATCTATGTTGGCTTTCTCAGATCAAGTGTTCAATTCAGAATCTTTAAAAACTAAGATTAGTGAAGTCATTAAAGTCAACTTAACCGAAACTGTGAGGAATCAACTGGCACGTATCGTGTCGAATGTCAACGAAGATATTATATTTGATTTAACAGTCGATGTTAAACAATTAATCGATGATCATCAATTGCTCAGTGAGAGTAATATGAACACACTTCTTCTTCAAGAATCCTCTTTGCAGAACAAACGACTTCACAAACAAAACCGGTTAAGTCTATTAAATTTTTATTTCGATGATAATACGCAAACTACCTATGTTAACACAAACATACCTCAACAGCACGGAGCCTTCCCGATCCAATTAATTGATAATACTTTTTCAGAAAATGATATAGTGCCTAATGTCTTTTTGTATATTTGGATCGACAAAATATCTACTGGGGCCAATATAATTAATTTTAAAATTTGTTTTAAAAACACTGCAAACTTTAAAGTGTATGTTTCCATGTTTTCAACACGTGGTGACAACAGTGATGCAACATACATTTTTCCAGCCATCCATGAGCTTATGAGTGTAGCAGACAGTCAAGGCGAAGGCGTCTTTTTGGTTCAAGTTAATACAGAACAAACTCCTCAGGCTGTTCAATCGGTAGAATCAAAAACATTTTTCACCATGCTCGCCTACACTGAAGAAAACCTGTAAAAGTAAAATTAAAAAAAAATAAGGTTGGAATAAATATAACATTGTATGAATGTCTTTTTATTAATTTGCAACCTACAGAGTTAGTTAGTTAACGTACCTTAGTACTGAAAAGATGATTCATATTATCATTTTGATCTCTGACGGTGTTTGAATATATTTTAAAGTTCGTAACTTGCGGTTGATCATTTTCCTGTTCTCTTCCAAAGTACAAAGTATTCGATATGGATTGAAGTAGCACAGGATTGTCGTTCAACAGTTTGATAACACCTTTCTTCAAAAGATCATCATTACAGCAGAATGAAATATATTCTGTTTGTTTCAACACACCGGGACCGGGTACTCCAATTGGCATCATACCCAGACAGTCATCACCCGTTTACGACGCTTACGATTGTGAATTGAACACACCTATGCCAGTCGAGAATCATACTCCAAAAACTATCTCATTCAGAAATGATGAAGTGATGGAGGAAGAAGACCAACGACTTTTCTCTCATCATTCACTCTCACCCATAGCAGCGTCTGTTGTTCCACCCTCATCGACATATAATACTAAACCTAACATCGACCCATTAGCGGCAGCGCAAGAATTAATATTCGGTTCACCGAACACAGCAGTGGCGCAAAACTTTATTGTAGATTCACCGAACACAAATGACAACAACATCATTCACCAGCAGCCATCGCCTTCCTCTGCAGCATCCAGCAGCGGCGGCGTTGGCGGTAATTGGAGTGGTTGTAGTACGTCTCAACCCATCCAATCCGTGCAGGTTTCTCCTTACAATTCATCAGATGCCTCTTCATCATCTTACACTAGATTTAGTGGTGGTGGATCATCCCCTTCTTACACACAATTGACCAATATGTCAAACCAGGTTTATTATATTCCATTTCAACAACAAATAGGATTTATTCATCAACAATCTGTTTCTTCTCATCCTCCTCCTCTTCAACAAAACTCACCCCGTTCTTATTCAACTTTCAATAATACACAACAGCAGTCTCATTCCCTTTTATTGCTATTGCTCATCAACAACAGTCCCATTCACCTTTTTTCTACTGCTGCTCAACAACAACAATCTCATTCACCTTTCAAAACTCAACAACAATCACATTATACACAACCATCTCCTCCTTACACACACACACACCCAACCATACTGATGCAGCAGCAGATGTCTCCTCCTAACCACAACAACATGAACAAGACACTCCCACCACTTCCCTACTGCCACCACTACTGCTGCTGCGTCATCAACGACGTCCCCACCGGTGATGCTGATTGCTACTGAACCACCCCCACCCTCATTCGCACCACCTTACCCGACTGTACCTTACATACAACAGCAGCAGCAGCAGCACAATGAGCAAGTGTCTGAGATTGATTTGTTAATAAAAAAATTCTTGTAAACCCAATATCATATATTTTGCATCCATGTACATCAATAACCTATGTCTGCCAAAGACATTTCAATATGTACAAATTATCCATGTATATCAATAACCTAAGTCTGCCAAAGGCATTTCAATATGTACAAATTATAATCAAAAGGACCTTTGTATCTATGTATATCAATAACCTAAGTCTGCCAAAGGCATTTCAATATGTACAAATTATAATCAAAAGGACCAAGTCTATTTTTGACACATATCAAAAGGTCCTTCATTTGTCTTAGGTTTAAGCAACGTACAACTATGTTATTAGATAAGAGAGAGAAAGAGTGAGTTTGATGATGAGCTTCCAGTTTACCTTGCTTAGGTGGACATGTTTTCTATTAGAAAACATGAGTACAAAATATAACCACCGAATTTTTAGGTTTTAGATTTATTAAGATGAAGATACCTAATAAAATGGGCATTTACTACTTTCCACCTTGGATGAAACTCATCAAGAGTGTACAAAGTGAACCCCCATCCCTATTTTATAGAATAATAAAATCATTGATTGAATTTTTTGTATATATACCCAATATTCCTTCCTTTTTTATTATCCTTGTATCCCGTTATCACAATTACATCCAAATAAAACATCATTTATTCCGTTCTTACCTAACACAGGAAGTACCCTATTGGATGGAAATATGTCACAATGGAACACATTCGAAGAAATGATAAAACTTTTATTAATGAAACTAAAAATATGATTTCTAGTGCTGACAGAAAAATATAATTTTAAGGAGGCAGGTAAATTAACAACTGAAAAACAGATCGTCCTCGAATCGATGTTCGATCCTAACACAAAATCGGCTTTCTTGAGTATGTGCATTGAAGGCACCGCTGAGACACGTGGACTCATGATGGCTGAACACATTTCGAGATTGGTGAACTACTCTTCCAATGATATCAACGAACAGAATTTCTGGTCAATGTGTGTTAACGAGGAGGAAGAAGACAGGATTGGTCCACCACCGAAGAAGCGACAACAAGTTGACGTAGTAACGTCGGCCTTAATGGCACCTGTGTGTTACTGTGTGGACGACGAGAACGCCGTCTCGCTGGAGATCTTCTACGCTCTTGCACTCGATCTCTCCAAAAATCTTAACAACAAAAGTAAAGTAGATAAACATGTTGCTAAAGCAGTTCAAAAATGTTACAGAGAAGTAGTTGATCAAAAAACAGGGCTACCTAGACTTCACAGTCTGTATTTTCTGAGATCCATGATGAACTTCATAGGTTTCATCAACAATATGTGCACTGGCGACGGAGAAATGGCTCATCACCTGGTCCAAACCATAACATCTATTGGGTTAAACATGACTCCAAAAACTGTCGTTGTTTTAGTTGGTTTAGGAAACAACTTAAAATCATCTGTTGTCAACATCGCCAAACATACTTGGTGGGATTCCTACACCGACATGGGTGCAGAAGCGCTGGTTGGAAAGGGTGATTGTTCTTCATCTGATGCTAAATTGGCTTATGTGGCTGGCAAGAAACAAATATTCGTCATCGAAGAGGTCGGGTATCAGGGGTCGTACAATCATAACAATGCTAAAAAACAGTCAAAGCTACAGTTGATGGTGCAGGGTAACTGCTGATGCCAATAGGATGGTAGCCTATCGGTTGTGGTCGCGAGTGTCTCAGCGAGTAATTGGTAATAACCACGACAACACCAATCTTAATAATAACAACAATAACAACAATGACGATGATGACGACGACGACGATGATGATGAGGAATTAACGTTACCACAACCACATCATGAGTTTCCTGATATTATAAGTGGCATGTCTCAAGTAGTCATGTGGTGGAATTTAAATTTAGGTTACGTCATTTTTAAGATGTCTAAAGAAAAGAGTTTAAACAGTATAATCTCCATGGGAGAAATACCGTATAGTATACATTCTCCTGAACTGTTGGATACATCAAAATGGTTTCAAGACACTGATCCTTTACTTCGCAATTCAAAGATCATAGAAGATCATTTTGCAATGCAAGTAGATGAAGAGCAGTGGCCTAGTTTATCTTCATCGGAAAGAGTAGGACGTTACCTTAACATCATTCGCAAAGATACTTCAAATCAACTAAGACCTTTTGCAGACTGTGTCAAACACTTCAAGCGTTTATTAATCTTATTCGCAGCCAAAGCAGCAGATGATAATGATGTACAATAATGAGGCATTGGATGTCATCACGACTTTAGTCAATGACCGACGCAAGAATGATAGGATACACCAACGCCAATTTTCAAAAGAAGAGGTAATGAAATATTTACAACTTGATACTTTGAAATACAATCAGCTAATCAAATTGAATTCAATTCTCAAGTTGGAGAATCGTTATTATGGTGCGTGTGGTCAAACTAAGAATGAACAAAAGGAAAAAGAAGAAGACTGCTGTTATTGTTGCGACTGCCAAAGCCACGCGACGGCGACCAAAAATTTATCATCCAGTCCAATCCAATACCCGCCACCGCCGCATTATGATGATGATGCATCCAACAGGTACATACAAAGTCTAGTGGAAGCCCGTTACATTGATTTCCTGAATCGCCAAGCTTGTATCCCTCCGATCGCAAGAGCGGCGGCGGCGGCGTCGGCGTCAACATCTGGAAGCACAAGCGTGTTCGGTGCTCACTCATACGTACCTCCACACCGAAGATGGAATCACCTGTTGGTCGTATTTAACATCGATGTAATTGCCAAAAAAAAAAAAAGGAGATTTCCAGAAACTGAAATACTTCCCTTTGTATTACACACGTTGTTCCGAAAGTTATAATTGAAATCCGAAGTGGTCAGCAGTCATGTCAAACCGTCAAAGAGACAAGACAACAGCGATATTTGGTGCGTTGTAAGTTACAATCTATACAGTCATCACCTCTCAGACAACGCGATGCGTTACGCTAGTGAGGTTCTG
This sequence comes from Eriocheir sinensis, assembly GCF_024679095.1. Lineage (NCBI taxonomy): Eukaryota > Metazoa > Arthropoda > Malacostraca > Decapoda > Varunidae > Eriocheir > Eriocheir sinensis. The sequence goes on from NW_026111977.1 coordinate 228,908, forward strand.
GGACTGTCGGTTATACAGCATACAGTTGAATGATCTCCCTATCGAAGATAAAGATATAATGCGTCTGTTACAGACTTGGACTGTATCTTCCAAAATTGTATATTCCACTAGACCGAACAACAACAATGAAGAAGAAGAACGTCTGGCTTCGAGAGACAGAGACACAATATGTTCTTTGGGAGTGTGGGCCTTACGCAACGCTGTGCGTGTCCGTCCCAACGTAATGGACGATTCGTTTCTACCCTCCTTTCCAGTTCCGTTGAATCTAATATTGAAACAAGATGAGAGATATAGTAGTGATAGTTTTAAAGACCTAAAATATTACAAATCATTCAAAGATAGTTTTGTCAACACTATCGAAAAATATGCCGAAGAAATGAGCGCTGTTAAAAGTAAATTGAAAGGTTCATTGAAATCAGAACCGCTAGTAGCTTCCGATAGTCAACCCGTTTCCGTGGCCACAAAGGATATAACTGCAACCCTTGACACTGTCAATCCACTAGGTGGTGATCCCACAGATTTAATACTTCTCAGTAAATCTTACCTAAGTGATTTAAATAAACAATCGTTTACAAATTTGTCGTATTTTCAGTTGACGTCATACGACAAAATTTAAAGACGTCCGTCAGTTACATCGTCTGAAACTGTGAACGGTTCATGTTAAAATCACGCGCTGAACATCTGAGAAATATAACCAATCATGGATTTTATGAATATGAATACTGTAACTATGTTGGTACTCGCATTTCTAGTAATTGTTGTTGCGGTCATGTTGGTGTCCGGCATGGCAACGAGGCAGACATACATCAAGAAAGCACACATTGATACTTCACCCATCGGGGTTCCCGTGTCCGTCTCCTTCAATGCTAAGGCACCAGTTGTCGTCAAGGATGTATTTGCTTCTCCATTGGGTGAAATCGCCATCCTGTCAACAGATGCTGAAGTCGAAGCTAATAAATCAGATGTTGTATTCCAATTTGTGCCTGTGACACCCGTATATGCTGACACTCTACCTCAAGAATTGTGCATGGTCAAGATTTACAACAGAACCAAACACGATCTTCACTTTTCAGGTGGATACACTGACTTGAACGTCAGCACTGTTCGAATAAATTCAGTTATATCTCCAGCCAATAATTTGGACAATAACTCATCATTGTCTTCCACTGTCGTCGTCGCTGGAGAGTCAAAAGTAACTTACTTTGCTAGAATTAAGAACGAAACTTTGATCAGCAAACATATTATCGTAATGAACCATTTGTACGTCACTCGTCACATTCATTAACTGTAAAAAGAAAATAAAGAAATATGGATTTAATCTTTCATCTATTTTATTGGTGTGCCTTCAGGATGAGAAAGTAAAGTAGTCACATTTTTTTTTTAAGTTACTCTTTTTTAAAATTTTATTGTCAACATACCTAATATAAATTTCTTTGTGTAGATCCGAACCCCACTCTAAAGATACCTAATGTACATTCCCCTATGTAGATCTGGACCTACCTAATGTACATTACCCTATGTAGATCCGGACCCCACCCCATTCTGAAGTTAATGATCAGGTTGATACCATAGATTTATATCATTGGAAGAGTAGTTCACCAATCTCGAAATGTGTTCAGCCATCATGAGTCCACGTGTCTCAGCGGTGCCTTCAATGCACATACTCAAGAAAGCCGATTTTGTGTTAGGATCGAACATCGATTCGAGGACGATCTGTTTTTCAGTTTGAATCTTACACCTGACATACATGTCTGATTTAAGATTGATATTTTCTAATCTGCCACCCAACAGAAAATTACCGTCGATAAGAAAAAATCTGTTGTTATCGACGCTTATACACGATGTTTTGGAATTCACCATTTTAAAAACACTTAACAGATTATTGGAAGAACGATGGTTGTTAAGCTGCCTGTGGAAGCGTGCACTCATGAACTTGGACAGACAGGCAACGCCGGTGTTGGTACATGACAATCGTAGATGATGGGCTCGCATGAGGAACCATTTCATAGAGACGACCGGGTTAGCCAGGTACGGCACGACATTGGAGACATTCTTGCTCTCTCTTTCTTTTTCGGTGAACACATGCAAGTAGGAATAAGGCGATTTCTTTTTGTCTACTTGTTGTTGTTTTTCCATCTTAGAAGCAAACACAATCGATGTCCAATCGGTCAACAGAATATTATACGGAAGATTATCTTTCAGTACATTCAAACAATACTTGAGAGTGACAAGATAAGATTGGTTTTTACATTCTGTGAATTCGTCGTCATAGATAACGTAACCTCTTCCCAGACCCATGTGGTATCTCAGAGAATATTCATTGGCTTTTTTTCGAAAAGGCGGTGGTGACGGTTCCGTCGTCGTCACCGTTCCTTCATCAGATGAGGAGGAAGAGGAGGAGGTCCGTTGCACATGTTGCATGTTCATGAGGATATGACGGGCATTGTAATTGTCGTTGACGGGAGAGTAAGCGGAGGTGAGAGTGCCGTATACGGAATGGAGAATGGTAGTACAGTGGTTGTGATCATTGAGAGATGCTTCTCTAGCGTTCTTCATAGTGTTCTCGCTACCTTTATTGTTGGATACAACGTGAATAGAATCACCACTAGTTTTCATGACTAAATCATTATCATATAATCTTATTGATCTTTCACAACCTTCATCGGAAACCACACTGTCGAAAACACCATACTTTAATGCATGTATCAGTTCATCATAACACGTGTTGATTGAATCCAATTCTAACACTTCTTCTCGGCCGGTATAGTCTGTGTCCACAGTCACACACCCATCATCCGTTTGGTAATCGCTGAGGTCCATGCTTGTACCGGGTGTGAAGCTAAACGTTGCTCCGTTGGTGAACTTACTTGTCGTGAAAGACCCAGTCTCATCATATTCACTGGTCAGAAACTCTCGACTCAGAATTGCCTTGTCGATCAGCTCAGGGTTGACAACGCTCAACACGTTAAGATTTTCTAAGCCGCCGCCGCCACCACCTTGTTGATGGTGGTGTTTGGCAATGTCAATATGCATGTTCCGGAGATGAATGAGAGGTACCGTATTGCGGAGACACTCTGAAATCATTTTCTCAGAAACAAATTTAGTCTTCCGAAGCTTCAGATTCTGTTCACACTCCAATTAAGAATTGGATGCATCATAACTCAAAAACACACATTCGCCTTAAGGGATCAAAGTGAATGTGTGTTTTAGTCTTCCGGAGCTTCAGATTCTGTTAACACTCCAATTAAGAATTGGATGCATCATAACTCAAAAACACACATTCGCCTTAAGGGATCGAAGTGAATGTGTGTTTTAGTCTTCCGGAGCTTCAGATTCTGTTCACACTCCAATTAAGAATTGGATGCATCATAACTCAAAAACACACATTCGCCTTAAGGGATCAAAGTGAATGTGTGTTTTAGTCTTCCGGAGCTTCAGATTCTGTTAACACTCCAATTGGAAGATTTGATTTGATAAATTTAATACACCCATGGGAAGCCGAACGCAGAGAAAGACAATAAGAAAAGTCAAAGACACATTCATCTCGATAGAGTTTATTCTCAGTTACGTTATTACATCTGGATCTGTATCAAATTATCATCAACTACATCAACTACAAAGTCATTATAGAGTTTGTATTATGTAACAGTGTAATGTAGTCTAACCTTGATTGAGTTGCATGTATGTCTTTGTCTTGCGAAGCTTCCGATTCTGAAATCAGTTATCGTTAAATATCTCGAGGTCTCCGTCCGATTCTGATCTAGCGAAGTTTGCTACCGCGTTTCGCTACTTGTCAATTCACCGTTGCCAGCAACGAGTAAAGTCAGCCGAGACCCTGTGAGCCACTGCAGCTCGCTAGCAGCTCACCCCCCACCGTGTTGAACCCCACCGCCCAACACCCGAGCCGAGAAACTCTCGGCTAACTGGCCGGGAGTGACCCGATGAGGTGTTCCCCCCCCTAAAAAGTCCACTTACGGCTCAAACCGGGCGACCGGACCGCCCGATTCTGCACCTGTTAGGGATGAAATGCGTGACGCGAGCGCGCCAATATCGTGAGTTACCACTGAAAGTCAGAATGCGACGCTTCCTCCTCCCGATTTGGAGCGTAGGGATAACTGAACTATTTTAACGGATGGGTTTCGGTCACGACGGTCGACGATTTGGACCATTCGGGAGGCAGAATCGGTCGCGCTCGTCACCCTATATGTTCACAGGTGTGCTCAAGGCACTTCGCTACACGCTAGATGCGCTACTAAGGTGACTTAGGACCGTCACTGGTAACGCTGGGGAGGTCGTCGTCAAAAACCCCGCATAGCCCTTACACCCCCGCTTACCCTCCAACCCCCGCATCTCTTAATTTTAAGAATCGGGCATTTTCAAACACATGTTCACCTCACACAAGGTTAGGCGACATTCAGTACGAACTAGATTCAGAATCGGAAGCTTCGAAAGACAAAGACACACATTCACCTCACACAAGGTTAGACGACATTCAGTACGAACTAGACTCAGAATCGAAAGCTTCGGAAGACAAAGACACGCATTCACCTCACACAAGGTTAGAAGACATTCAGTACGAACTAGATTCAGAATCGGAAGCTTCGAAAGACAAAGACACGCATTCACCTCACACAAGGTTTGACGACATTCAGTACGAACTAGATTCAGAATTGGAAGCTTCGGAAGACAAAGACACACATTCACCTCACAGAAGGTTAGACGACATTCAGTACGAACGAACTAAATTCAGAATCGGAAGCTTTAGAAGATAAAGACACACATTCAACTCACACAAGGTTAGATGACATTCAGTACGAACTAGATTCAGAATCGGAAGCTTCAGAAGACAAAGACACACATTCACCTCACACAAGGTTAGACGACATTCAGTACGAACTATATTCAGAATCGGAAGCTTCGGAAGACAAAGACACACATTCACCTATTAGCATCATCATCGTCGTCATTCTCCTCCTCCTCCTCCTCCTCTTCGGAAGTTGAAGAGTCATCATGCCGGCGTCGCCGCCGCTGGTGTTCTTGGTGTAATTCCACCATCGATTTTTTAACGAGTCAGCTGCCTGCGGGGGCAGATTAGCCACCCCACCAGTAGGAGAGAGACAATGCATCATGAAGTAATAAGCGCTCTGGAACATACCCGTTGTGAAAAACGACATTTTTTCAAGTGATAAAATAGAATGGAGATAGCGAGTCAACATTAGCAGGTTGTCGTGACTTATTGGTAACTTAGAGACATCAACGGAATTGGGAAGATAGACGATATCATCTGCTTGTTCGTCTCGGATGGGCATGTTCATCGTTTTGTGTTCAACGATAGATTTTAAAGCTTTGATTAATTCTCGACGCTGAGATTCAATGGTTTGATTTTTGTTATGTCCTTCTCCTTTCTTATTGCTCTTCTTCTCAAAGGCTATGGCATTTTCAAGGATGTTAATATTGACGTCTATGAGTAAGTTTCGAATACTAGGTAATCGACCATCACCTCTGTACTTGCCGTGGACGAACCGCATCACTCTACTCAACACGTGAATGGCATCGGCACTGGTGTATTTCTCTCCGCCTCTATCGTCCAACAAGTCTAAGAATCTCGGACAGAAAAGAGTGGTGATGTGTTCCTTCAACTGATCTAACACATGGAGGTAACACCCCTGTGATTGATAGGAGAGACAACACCAATTCGCGCGTTATTTGTTTAACACCAATGTAATTTAGCATGTGTAGATAAGAGGGAGGAGACGTCACCAATTCACGTGTTGCTTCCTGTGTCTTTAACTTCCTGTAATTTAGCATGTGTCGATGTAACACCCTTGTAATTTAGCATGTGTCAATAAGAGGGAGGAGAAGGAGACTACTACGTCACCAATTCGCGCGCTACTTCCTGTGTGTCTTTAACACCTATAACACCCTTGTAATTTAGCATGTGTCAATAAGAGGGAGAAGAAGGAGACTACGTCACCAATTCGCGCGTTACTTCCTGTGTGTCTTTAACACCCCTGTAATTTAGCATGTGTCAATAAGAGGGAGGAGAAGGAGACTACGTCACCAATTCGTGCGTTGTTTCCTGTATGTCTTTACCACCCTTGTGATTTAGCATGTGTTAATAAGAGATACTGATTGATAGGAGACTAACGTCACCAATTCGCGTTGTGATTTAGCATGTGTTAATAAGAGATACTGATTGATAGGAGGAGACTAACGTCACCAATTCGCGCGTTGCTTCCTGTATATCTTTACCACCCACAAATTCGCGTGTTGCTTCCTGTGTCTTTAACACCCTTGTAATTTAGCATGTCTCAATAAGAGGGAGGAGAAGGAGACTACGTCACCAATTCGCGCGTTACTTCCTGTGTGTCTTTAACACCCCTGTTATTTAGCATGTGTCAATAAGAGGGAGGAGGAGGAGACTACGTCACCAATTCGCGCGTTGCTTAATGTGTGTCCTTAAAAATCGCGCGTTGCTTCCTCACCAATTCGCGTGTTACTTCCTGTGTGTCTTTAACACCCCTGTAATTTAGCATGTGTCAATAAGAGGGAGGAGAAGGAGACTACGTCACCAATTCGCGCGTTGTTTCCTGTGTGTCTTTAACACCCTTGTGATTTAGCATGCTTTAATAAAAGGAGAGAAGAAGACTACGTCACCAATTCGCGCGTTGGTGCGTTGCTTCCTGTTACCACCCTTGTAATTTAGCACGTGTCAATAAGAGGGAGGAGAAGGAGACTCGTCACCAATTCGCGCAACGTCAGTGAAGAGAGATGGACGGCACAAGCGAGTAGAATTGGTGCCCGTTAAGACTGAAAATATACATTCACATCATGAAAACAAACACTACATTCACACTAAGCAATTTTTTTCTCTTATAGTTGAGAATGTACGAGAGCGGGACGCTGAATGCTGGGTTCAGAGCGGAAGGGTGAATGTGTGTTTTAGACTCGCCAGTAGCCCGATTCTGAGGCGAGCGGGACGCTGAATGCTGGGTTGAGAGCGGAAGGGTGAATGTGTGTTTTAGACTCGCCAGTAGCCCGATTCTGAGGCGAGCGGGACGCTGAATACTGGGTTGAGAGCGGAAGGGTGAATGTGTGTTTTAGACTCGCCAGTAGCCCGATTTTGAGGCGAGCGGGACGTTGAATGCTCAGTTAAGAGCGGAATGGAGAATATGTGTTTTAGACTCGCCAGTAGCCCGATTCTGAGGCGAGCGGGACGCTGAATGCTCAGTTAAGAGCGGAAGGGTGAATGTGTGTTTTAGACTCTCCAGTAGCCCGATTCTGAGGCGAGCGGGACGCTGAATGCTGGGTTGAGAGCGGAAGGGTGAATGTGTGTTTTAGACTCGCCAGTAGCCCGATTCTGAGGCGAGCGGGACGCTGAATGCTGGGTTGAGAGCGGAAGGGTGAATGTGTGTTTTAGACTCGCCAGTAGCCCGATTCTGAGGCGAGCGGGACGCTGAATGCTCAGTTGAGAGCGGAAGGGTGAATGTGGGTTTTAGACTCTCCAGTAGCCCGATTCTGAGGCGAGCGGGACGCTGAATGCTGGGTTGAGAGCGAAAGAGTGAATGTGTGTTTTAGACTGGCCAGTAGCCCGATTCTGAGGCGAGCGGGACGCTCGCCTCAATATTGTGACTACGTCACAATATTGTTACGTCACTACTATATGTGTAATTAACACCCTCGTGTTTCTTGCAGGTGATTAACACCCTCGTGTTATTATTAGACTACGTCACAGTGTTATTATGTCACTACTATATGTGCAATTAACACCCTCGTGTTTTTTGCAGGTGATTATCACCCTCGTGTTATTACTAGACTATGTCACAGTATTGTTACATCACTACTATTTTTGCAGATAATTTAAAGACTACGTCACAGTATACTTCATTACTATATGTGCAATTAACACCCTCGTGATCTTGCAGGTGATTATCACCCTCATGATATTACTAGACTACGTCAGAGTATTGTTACATCACTACTATTTTTTTCAGAATATAGAGACTACGTCACAATATTGTTACGTCACTATTATATGTGCAGTTAACACCCTCGTGATTTTGCAGGTGATTATCACCCTCATGATATAACTAGACTACGTCACAGTATTGTTACATCACTACTATTTTTGCAGAATCTAGAGACTACGTCACAATATTGTTACGTCACTATTATATGTGCAATTAACACCCTCGTGATTTTGCGGAAAAACAATGTATTTACAATCAGCAGCAGCAACGTCAAAAACAAGCACAGGCAAGTCGTCAGTATCCTCATTATGACGCTTGGTATTCGCCTTCTTATTACCAGGAACTGCAACCAATTTCCGGGTGATGAGGACACTCGTCTTAACACGCCATAGCTGATTTTCAGTCGTCTCCTCTTCAACGAAGGGAACAAGCTCATTACCGATTGGAATCGACTCCTCCTCCTTCACTGGAACCGACTCCTCCTCTGGAACTGGAACCATCTCCTCCTCTGGAACTGGAACCGACTCCTCCTCTGGAACATCCTCCTCCTCCTCCTCCTCTTCACCAGGTGCGTAGACTGGAATGTCCACCTCATTATCCTCCTCCTCCTCCTCCTCCTCCTCGTTGTTGTTGTCGTCTTCTTCGTCATCCTGTTCCTCCTCTTCCTCTTCGTTATCGTCATCCTCTTCCTCTTCGTTATCGTCCTCGTCGTCGTCATCGTCATCCTCCTCCTCCTCCTCCTCGTTGACTACGTCATCGTCTTCAACCGGACTGTACAAGGGGTACCCATCCTCATCGACATTTTCACTGATAACGACTGGATCATACCTGTTATCGATGAGCTTGAAGACACCAGGTGAAACCTCTTCTTTGAATGCAGCTGCTTTGTTATTGATAACGTGTGAATCCATGATGTTCATGTCATCGTCCAACAGTGCGAATTCCCTTATGACGAAGGGATGGTGTTGTCTGAAGATCAATGTGGTCCTGCCATGTTGCAATTCGCGGTGGGTGAAGGGCTTTGAGCACACCACACAATCATACTTGTGATAGTAGCACATGAGCTTACGTGCCATAGTGTAAGCCCACAAACACAGTAAGTCAGACGTGCACATTGGAATCATGAACGAGTTAAGCAAAGACTCATACGATAAAAGACATCTTTACATAGCGTCCAAACTTTTAGCGATTAAAGAAATGAACCAAAAGAGTGTTCATTCGATCACATACGATTATTTACTGGCCGCGAATGGAATCAAGTCCCATTTGCACGTAGGCGAATGTATTGTGCAAATTCCTTAAAAACGATTCCATTGAAATCTTTTTAAACTCGAGTCTCATGCAACGCGGGTTATTCGTGTCGTTCGTGTTGAACAACATTCTCTTTAGATGTATCTCGAAAGACAACAAGATTTCATCTTTAAGTGAAACAGATAAAAAAAAAATGTTTAACCTGATCGACTTCTGTGTTGAAATTAAAAAGGCTTTCAATCTAATGGGGTACAACAAGGCTAAACGACTATACGGAACTGAGAAACCTGATGAATTGAGTCAACAGGCGGACTGGGCCATCGCACAAACTGTCATCGGTGCTTACAAACAATTGAGGACCGCCTCTCTTGAAAAGAAATACTATTCCAAAACAGCATCGTATCCAAAAACGAACAAGGCTTTCCAAACTACATCGTGTGAGAAAGCTAACTCTTAAATTTGTCACACGATAAGATAAGAGCGTACGTCTTGAAAGAAGTAATGAGTCACGACAAATTGAAGCGTGTCAATGGTGACACTAGCACTGCCTTGCGGTTCGCAGGTTTAGTTATCGCTTACAAGAAGTTCCTTTGGGATGTGAAGCGACCATCGCAGCATTCTTCCCCACCACCATTACCTACCGAAAGAGAGTGTTTGATTTTAACGGACACGATCATGCGCTCCTCGTCGTCATTGGCTAACGATCCAAGTAAACCCTTTGTTGATTTTATAGCCGGTAAAAACAATAACAGTGAATACAACGACAAAACCAACAACGATATACTGACTAGTATTCTTAGAGGTGTTAAGTCAATTCACGTATTCGTTCGCAACTTTATCGTCAATGCCGTTCAGAGTATACTGGATATATTTCACTCTCGCTTCTGGGTGTCTCCCACGTACGATTACTCTCGTAACATACCTGTGGTATTAGGTGTCGATATTTTACTGCATAAATCTTTGGCTATGTTTGTTAAACAAATCAAATCGTTGAGTGGATTTGACGTAGTCTAACAATAACACGAGGGTGATAATCACCTGTAAAAAAACACGAGGGTGATAATTGCACATGTAGTAGTGACGTAACAATACTGTGACGTAGTCTAGCAATAACACGAGGGTGATAATCACCTGTAACAATACTGTGACGTAGTCACGAGGGTGATAATCACCTGCAAAAATAGTAGTGACGTAACAATACTGTGACGTAGTCTAACAATAACACGAGGGTAATAATCACCTGTAAAAAAACACGAGGGTGATAATTCCACATGTATTAGTGACGTAACAATACTGTAACATAGTCTCTAACAATAACGAGGGTGATAATCACCTGTAACAATACTGTGACGTAGTCACGAGGGTGATATTCACCTGCAAAAATAGTAGTGACGTAACAATACTGTGACGTAGTCTAACAATAACACGAGGGTGATAATCACCTGTAAAAACACGAGGGTGATAATTGCACATGTAGTAGTGACGTAACAATACTGTGACGTAGTCTATAACAATAACGAGGGTGATAATCACCTGCAAAAATAGTAGTGACGTAACAATACTGTGACGTAGTCACAAGGGTGATAATCACCTGCAAAAACACGAGGGTATAAATTGCACTAACAATCAATACTGTGACGTATTATCTAACACGAGGGTGATAATCGCACACATGTAGTGACGTAAGCAATACCTCCTATCGATACATACTGTGACGTAGTCGAAGTTTGGCATATCACGCACTTGTTAATGACGTAAGCGTGGTTATCCAATTTTGGCATGTAATAAAGGTATGCCAAATCAAGCTAAATTTGGACATTGTTGGATTCGGCACGATTGATTGAGATGACGTAAATCGTAAGGAGTGTTATGCTCATGCTAAAAATGGCAGGAAGCATTGCGTGATTTTTAGTCTTGTTGTTATTTTTCCGATCAATTGATAATAAGGGATGGTTGTTAACACATGCCAAATTTGGATATTGTTGTTGACAAGGTTAATAATTACACCAATGACGTAAGCAATAGCGCTGATTGCACATAACACTTACCTCGAAGTCCGCATGACCTTTGGTGACGTAAGCTGCCAGGGGCGTTGACCACACTTACTTACAAGTCCGCATGACCTTTGGTGTTCATCAAAGGAAACTTACTGGCGTCTGAATGGACGTCAATGAAACAAACATGTTTAGCACCAGGCGAGCAGAGGTCGTATTCACTTTGATTCAATCTGTCTATCAGGAACGACATTGACTCTAAAGTATTATCGTTAACATTTCTGTCAAACAACAATCTCGAATCAATTTGGAAGTTAATAAAGAAATTCAGACTAGCATAAATTTCTTTAGCTGTGTCGGTGATGTCTGATTCTCCTGAAAGCATCATGTCGACGAGTCTGTTACGAATGACAACTTTACAATGCCACGCGAATGCTTTGTGTAAGTATGTACTGTAACATGGTATAGCACCTAAAAGGGTAGAGAGTTGTTCCATCACCATGATATCGCATAGATGTTGACGCGACGAACATTCTTCGAGTTTGCGACGCGTGTTAAGAACATCGCGCATACGCTGATCGATATCCACTACATCACCATCATCATCTTCTGCAACAACGTACAACCGATCGCTCTGATGTGTCAACAGTTTTGCCACAGATTCTTGAATGGTTCCGTTTTCCGAAATCGTCACTTCTACAGGTGGGGTTAGAATCAGGGTGTTGAGCGTGTCCGTCCGAACTAAAAATCAGAATCGCAGCTTCGGAAGACAAAGACACACATTCACCTCACATAAGGTTAGACGATATTCAGTACGAACTAAATTCAGAATCGGAAGCTTCGGAAGACAAAGACACACATTCACCTCACATAAGGTTAGACGATATTCAGTACGAACTAAATTCAGAATCGGAAACTTCGGAAGACAAAGACACACATTCAACTCACACAAGGTTAGTCGACATTCAGTACGAACTAAATTCAGAAACGGAAGCTTCAGAAGATAAAGACACACATTCACCTCACACAAGGTTAGACGACATTCAGTACGAACTAAATTCAGAAACGGAAGCTTCAGAAGATAAAGACACACATTCAACTCACATAAGGTTAGACGACATTCAGTACGAACTAAATTCAGAATCGGAAGCTTCAGAAGATAAAGACACACATTCACCTCTCACAAGGTAGACGACATTCAGTACGAACAAAAAATCAGAATCGGAAGCTTCGGAAGACAAAGACACATTCACCTCACACAAGGTTAGATGACATTCAGTACGAACTAAATTCAGAATCGGAAGCTTCGGAAGACAAAGACACACATTCACCTCACACAAGGTTAGACGACATTAAGTACGAACTAAATTCAGAATCGGAAGCTTCGGAAGACAAAGACACACATTCACCTCACACAAGGTTAGACGACATTCAGTACGAACTAAATTCAGAATCGGAAGCTTCGGAAGACAAAGACACACATTCAACTCACACAAGGTTAGACGACATTCAGTACGAACTAAATTCAGAATCGGAAGCTTCGGAAGACAAAGACACACATAACACGCATTGAATGTCAACTAAACTGTATTGAGGTGAATGTGTAACCTTGTCTTATGGAGTGTTCAATTCTGACTCTACAGTTGTGAGTGTGTCTGTGCATATTATGACGTTACTTGCATCGCATTTTGTTTTAACTATAAAAACTAAATTCAGAATCGGAAGTATCGGAAGATAAAGACACACAATACATTGCAGATGGACGCTGTCATGAAGGTGACTCTACCCAACACTCTATTGAATGGCGGGGTAGAGATTATCATAACAGATCCGAGTGCGGCAGCGGCAGCACTTCGCCGTAAACGCAAAGCCGCCGCCGCTGTTGCTCTCGCCACACCCTCTTCTAAATTTAACAATGAGACGAACACAATCATTGAATACGTCATGCCGAGAGCGTTAGCCATGAATTTAAAAATAACTGATAATCCTCACGGATTCATCGATTTACTCAACAACAATGATCTCCTTGCATTTCTTAATTTTCGTAAAAACATGACTCTTCCAATCAATAACAACAAACCTATCATTGACGATTTTAAAGTTCATGCCACGTTAAATAATAACTTATTCCAAACCAATGAAAATCTTCAAAAATATGAAATTAATATCAATTTCATTAAACAAGGTTATTTACATGTGCATGAAATCGACAATTCAGAAGTAGTGTTTCCAGAATCAATAATGTCTGTGAAAAATCTTGAAGAGGCATGGAACATGAAACTAAAAACAGAGACATATTAAGAAAACAATGACTGAATTGCGCTATTTAAATTAGTCTCACGTGTTGGGTGTGTTCAGCATTTTAATGTTAATCGTTCTACTGGTTGCTTTGACCATACGTCATACATTTCGAATGAAATTATATAACAAGCAAAGCGACCAACATTTCAATTCAAAGTTTCTACCGGTGTCATTCTTGGAGCCAAAGACGGGAAGAGTCAGAGATATGTGGTTATCCCCCAATGAATATGTGGTGTTCGCGGGTTTGGTGAAACAATGTCAACGTTTTCGTCACGGCTTGTGTACAGACACTCCAGGCTGGACGCAGTTTGCCTACTTCGCTGCTGCTAACGCTTACAACCGTTTGAGAGATGCATCAGATGTACAACAATCAATCACCGTCCCATCTTTGTTGGCGAAGAGTATAGAAGACGTTGTGACTCCCTATCTGTTGTTTCTGAAAAACAAATTGAATAAAACAAGTAAAGAAGATCTCGACGAACTACAATTATTAGGTATACCTGACAGACCTGTCTTGTCTCTAACTCAACCCATATCTCTTCTGGTTGAAGAATAAATCAAACTCTACTGGTTGAAGAATTACTCACCTCTGTATTCAAATAAAGTAGATGAAAGATTAAAGGCTTTTTTTTTTATATTTCTAAACTCTATAATCCCATTTTCTCTACCCCTCAGTCAACCTTTCAATTTTTTAGGTGATGTGTAGGACCTACTTATGAGACAAAATTGACAAATTTTAGACCCCACTTGAGCTACTGTGAGCTTACGAAACGATCATGAATGCCGACGATTCGCGTTCAACCGGAAACTTTATTAATTGTAGCGAATTCCTCTCTAGTAACGACACAGCTTCTAAAATCAATTTGAAAGAAACTCAAAATGAAAGCATAAGGTTTTCGCGTTGGAATGATGAAGCAGATCTCACTGTTGATGAGAGGGTAACATTTCTAATGTCTCTGGAAGCCACTAACAGAGAGACTTTTACTTTTACCAGAGTGTTAATGTCTTGTATTGTGTTCAGGTTGTGCATTGAAAATTGTGAAATTTATGCACTCAATGGGACGAATGGAGACGACGCCAAGAGACTACTCCTGTTCATCAAGAGTCTCTACATTGTCAGTCGGTCTTGGAAATCTTCAGCAGTATTACCCACATCCAATTCCTATTTCTCAAGATGTGAGAGGGAAGGACGTTTCTTTGATATTGAAGAAGACACTACCTTTTTCTACACTTACACAGCTTACATGCTGGGGATGTTGGGTACTAACGATGAATTTTATGAAAACATCATGTCCACCATAACAGAAGGATTTGATTTCAATGGTTTCGACACAAGGAATTGGAACGAGTTTATCGAAAAACACTTCATCTCCTTTCTATTGGGTCGAAGAGCTTTCCTCGCTTCTAGACCTGCTGCTTTCATCAAACGATTATTGACGGAAGATAAGAGCGATTGTATCCAACGTCTATGTAACATTGTCTTCATGAAGTCTATCAACTCGGATTCCATCACTATTGACGATTTGATTTCAAGTTGTGTTGACCATCCCAATGATCTACCTCGCGTAGGGTTAACGGATTACGCTCAGAGAAGTGCCTTCGGGCGAAGTGTCGTCATAGAAGCTTGTGTATACCCCTATGTAGATCCGGACCCCACCCTGTCGATACCTTGTGTATACACTTTGTTTACCTCACATGCCATGTAGTTTAGTTCGTGTATCCCTCATCCACATGTTGCGAAATTAAAGCATAAGTCATTGCTTTTGTCTTGCACGGAGACGTAAAATACCGGACCCCACTTTGTGGCTATTAAGACATGTTAGTTATAAATATATATTTTATTGAATCAAAGTTTTAATTCTGCTAACACAGCTTGTAGGTGTGCACCATAACCTTCGATGTCGTCATACAAGAACCTTGCGAACACAGAAGAGAACGGAATAGCAGCCGTGAACATATTTTCATACATAGTTTCTTTGAGTGAGTTATTGGTGAGATACGTGTTGATTTTATAGGCTTTGATAATGTTAAGTAGATTTCTTATCAAATTGTGTCCGATGTCTTTAAGGTTTGATCGGGTCTTTGAACATCGGACAGATGTGAGATCAAGCCATCCCCGTCTATGTACACCCCTGTGGCATTGCTCTCGAGTATAACTTTAGTGCTTACATTCTCTAAAAAATTTTTGGGATTGACAGCCACGTGTTTACTATCAACCATCATTTTAATTATTTCTTTACAAAGATCGGCAATAATTTCAAATTCTTTTTCGCTTACCACTACCATTAAACGACTTATTATACATTTCATAATATTTTCAAAATCGTTTTTGAGAAAAGATAGGATATCCGAAATCGGAAGATACTTCGGTCCTTTAATGGTAAAGTCGATCGCTGCTGCTGCTCATGCTTCATTCTTGTTTACTATTTTCCTTTCATGATTAAAAAGTTTTGAACGTTGTTCACACCACCCTCGTGTTTTTGCAGGTGATTATCACCCTCGTGTTATTATTAGACTACGTCACAGTGTTATTACGTCACTACTATATGTGCAATTAACACCCTCGTGTTTTTGCAGGTGATTATCACCCTCGTGTTATTATTAGACTACGTCACAGTATTGTTACATCACTACTATTTTTGCTAGAGACTACGTCACAGTGTTCAAGAATCCGTGAGGATCATTAGTAAGAACAGACATGTCAGTTTTTCTAAAATATTTCTAATTTGTGCCAAGTCTAAATACGGTAAACGAACTTTCTCAATTTCACTCTTCAATGCATCTAAAGTGTTATCGACATCCGTTTTCTGAAGAAAATGTGCAATGTTAAGGAACACATTAATAAGTGAGACGGCTTGACCTACCGAATATATGATGACTCTCTCCAGAGGAGAACTTGCCGCTACTTTGGGTGAAGATGGTGAGCAGCTATTACTTCTCGTCATCGATTGTCGTCGATTCTGAATAACAACAGGACTAGATCGAAAATCCACCAACCTTGGCGAACATCTCGGTAGCGATTGTCGTCCGTTCTGAACAACAACAGGACTAGGTCGAGACGCCAAGAGAAGAGATCCGTAAGCATGCAAGAAAGAATTAGCTGATTCGTTTAACTTAACAACATTACTATTCTCACTTAATTTGAGCACTTTTTAGTTTTAACATGCTTGAGAAATACTGTTGAAAAAAGAGTAATGATTTGTTCTGGGTCGGTGACATCTTTACGACCAGAAACGCAAATCCAATCATTAACACAATCGTTCATCAACACGGATGAGGACAACTCAGGATAGAGACGCATGATGTGACGAGCGTGACACACTTTCATCCAAGCCGCAATCATTCGTTCTCCGATTTCCACATTGATGTTTTTATTAACAGTAGTGAAGTCAGTTTCGAGATTGAAGACTAACATTCTATTATACATAGCCTTGTCCACAAAAACTTTAACAAGAAAGAGTTGCTGATTAACACTGGTGTCGCAGTTATACTGCAAGTGACCGGACGACTGTGTAATCCTCGCACTGGTACAACAGATCCGCTTGAGGCGACTAACTTTAACATGTTAGAGTTGTACTGTCCGGGTAACATGTCTCTGGTCATGGGTGTTTCTGAAAACATAGTGCATGTAATGATGTTAGCATCCGAAGCTGTATTTGAAGATAAATATTTCTCACCGTCGAGATTTTGATCGTACAACTCTAACGCGTGGTATAGGGTCGACAGTTGGTCGTTCAACACTCTCTCTCACGAAGGTGTCGCCGAGTAAGGGGCAATCATCACCGACTTCAATTGTCTCAAGTACGGATTCATCCTTTTTTCTTGTCGTTGCGGTTGTCTTGATGCTGCTGATGTGGTTGTTGCTGTTGATGTTGATTCAAGAGATCCACCTCGAGCGGATCAAAATCACTATATACAACGTCGACAAAACTGTCGTAATTTAACGACGCAAGACTCCTATCGTGTTTCTGCAACCTAGAACACAAAGAAACTAAATTTGAATTGGTTAGCGATCCAGTAGAGAGAATCAAGCCATAGAACGCAGCTGTTGTAAGTATATCTTGCGTGCGGTCTGAATCTTCTTCATCATCCAGATGACTATTGTAACTCTGTTGACAGTGAGAACAACCGAGAACCTGACCTTTGTGATTCACCTGATTGTTATAACAATGTTTTCGTATTTCTGGTTGTGACGATATACATTGTTTTAAAGTTTTATAATAATAATTCAATTCCTTCAACGTAGCAGAAGCAACTGACTTAAAGCTACTGTCGTTGTTGTTGTCCTTTTCCATCCTGAATGAGCGATTCAATAACAGAAAGCACAGAAGAAGCCCTTTTAAATGAGCCGGTTAGCAATGACACCATAGAAGAAAGCTCGAATGTTGAAAGTAATTCGATACAAATGGAAATGGAAGAAAGCCTAAATGATCCAGCATCACCACCACCGCTACCTTTGCAACCAATGCCACCGCTACCACCGCCACCATCACCACCACCGCTACCTTTGCAACCAATGCCACCGCCACCACCACTATCACCGCTACCACCACCACCACCACTTTCACCACCAGGAGAGCCTACACCTGCAGCATTAGATCCTACATCAATGATTGTGGTAGATACAATACCAGGATATCAAACACCAGAAGAGCCTGCACCAATGATTGTGGGAGATGCAGAGGTAGCAATGATTGTGGGAGATGCAGAGGTAGATAGTGCACCAGAAGATCCCCCACGAGAGGAGCCTCCTCCACCACCACCACTATCAACTAGCGCTACAAGAGGCGAAGAAGAACTACGGGAAGAAAAAATGGAAGTTGAACAACCCAGCGAAGAAAAAATGGAAATTGAACAACCCAAATCATTGGAGGATAGAATAAAATTGTTGCGTCCGAGTTTTAAAGCTAACCCTAAATTGATAACAGACAACGTCGATGTGATAGGTGCTTCTATCGAATACAACCGAGCTGGAAATTATTTTATGTACGAAAGTGATGTTCTTACTCAGGAGAACTTAATCAGTGAAAATGATAAACGCATCTCTAGTTTATACTCTACAACCTTAATTTAAAAAAATGCTAAGTTAAATAAAACTCCGTCTATAAACGAAGACAATGGTAACCTGAATAACCTCAGTTGTGTCTTAGGTTCTTACCCAGCGGTGGAGTTACTCAAAATCTTGGTAGATGACACAAGCAGAAGGAAAGACATGGGAAAACTCATGAAGTATGGGATTGACTCTGTATCTTGGATTTTAAAAAATATGATATCGGTTCATAACGTAATGCATTCTTTTGTGGTTTCGTTATTGGAAATGATGAAATCTAAATTTAATCCGATGTATCGGTTAGAAACGCTTGAACCAAACAATGTACTCGATCTCTTCTTTGGAAAGGATACTAAAATTTTTTTTACCACTAATGCAATACTGATGTATGATTATTTATCTCAAATCAAATTAAATTTAAATAAGAGTTTCCACACTAACAAGAATGCAACCTTTTCGACTCTGTATTTGTTTTACATTCTGTATAAGAATATCGATGTGTTGTTGCTCTGTCCTAGTGTCTTTTCAATGGTAAAGGCTAACGTTTGCAGATTAACTCTCCAATTTTATCTTGGAATGCAATCTGAATTTGTGCAGTTTTTTAATACATCGGATGCAGCAGCTTTGGAAAGTTACAATCCTGAAGTATACAATGCATCGAAGATTGTTTACGACTCTATGTTGGGTGACTACATTCCCGAAGAAACCGTGTTGAACTATGATAATATTTTCAATATTAATTGTAACCCGAAGAAACCGTGTTAAACTATGATGATATTTTCAACATTAAATGTAACATAAGCTGTAAGGAAAATAAAAATAACACTAGAATATAGTATGATTTTATTAGACAAATACCAATTACATCAAAACCTGTAGAAGTTGCCCTGGATGTTGTTGGTAGTAGACATATTCGTCAATATTTTTCTCTGAGGAAAAAGGAAGGTCTTTGAATCCATCTAAAGCACTCACGACAGTATTTTAAAAAACAGGAGATGTTTTTTCAACGATCTTCATGTACCTGTTGACATGATCTACTTTGACATCAACATCTAGGCTTATTAAAAACAAAAGAAACAATATCATCAAACCAAAGAGAAACACCAGACTCAAAGCTCGGCGTTCAGAAAGAACATGTGTCTCTTTAAAATCACCGTAGGTAAAGGGTGTTGTTCCGTCCCGTGTCCTGTCCATTTGATCTCATAGAGATATTTGATCAAAGATAACGTCGGATCTTCTCCTACAATGTATATGTCCTTCAGCGATAAAAATTTTCTTCGGCCATAAGACTGTTGGATTTTAAAGATGTTAAAGTTGATGCTACACCCGCTACTCCACTTGGACGTACTAGGATTAAAAACAAGGCTATGTTGTTTTCCCTCCGAACAGAACACGTTTTCGAATTGGTGCTGACGCGGGTAAACTATAAGTTTACTAGCCACCAATGCGACATGAAGACCTAATGGTGTCACGACGCAAGCTACATTCGAGTCATTCAAAGAAACGATTTCTATTTCTCTGGATATGTCAGCAGGTAGAATACCCAATTTAAAATCTCTTACAACCTGAATGTAATTCTTCAAAAAATTATTTCGACGAAATGACTTAGACAATTCTAATTCATCGAATTTTAAATTTAAAAATGGATGAATGTTGTTAGATGACTTGTTCTTGGTGTTGTTGTGGACATGTTTTCTATTAGAAAACATGAGTACAAAATATAACCACCGAATTTTTAGGTTTTAGATTTATTAAGATGAAGATACCTAATAAAATGGGCATTTACTACTTTCCACCTTGGATGAAACTCATCAAGAGTGTACAAAGTGAACCCCCATCCCTATTTTATAGAATAATAAAATCATTGATTTAATTTTTTGTATATATACCCAATATTCCTTCCTTTTATATTATCCTTGTATCCCGTTATCACAATTACATCCAAATAAAACTTCATTTATTCCGTTCTTACCTAACACAGGAAGTACCCTATTGGATGGAAATATGTCACAATGGAACACATTCGAAGAAATGATCAAACTTTTATTAATGAAAATAAAAATATGATTTCTAGTGCTGACAGAAAAATATAATTTTAAGGAGGCAGGTAAATTAACCTTAACAAACTGATGGAAATCAACAAGACTGGTCCTCTTCTTATTAGTAGACACATGAAGAATTGTAACATAAGGAGAATTACAAATTTGTCTGATACTTTCATTTCCAAGTTCTAGAAGGGTTGACTCTAAATTCTCACATGGTTGACAACTGAAGTGAAAATAACGCTGACGGATATTATAATCGTAGTTCTTTAACTTGTCCACAACACCCCACCCCACTGCTGCTAATCTGTAGCCTCCCTCCCTCCTCCTCCTCCTAGTTTGAGCCACCCTACCACCCACCCACCCCTCCCTCTTGTTTTCCAAGTGGGGTCCAGATCTGCAGGGGGGTCATGACATATAGTGATTCGTAATCCGTCCGAAATTAATTTTGCCACGAGAATGGGGAGAGGGTGGTTGTGACAGCTGTGTAGATGGTGGTTTAGGTGGTGGTGGTGGTTTAGGTTAGGTTAGGTGGTGGTGGTGGTTTAGGTGGTGACTCACTCACTCACACCCGCCTTAAGCCTCCTCCTACTACTACTAAGCCGCCGCCGCCACGACCACTCACCCACCCACACCCCGACACACACCCCGGTTTAGTTCCGCAATAATTTCAACAATGTATATAAAATGCAAATATATCAGGTAAATCTGGACCCAGTTTAGCAGGGCCACACACCCACACCCACCACACCCACCCACACCGTACTACTAATGGTGACGTAGTATCTCTTATCAACACATGCTAAATCACAGGTGTTTTCTAAAGACCACAATCCATCATAAAGATGTTGATCCTCAACAGCTATACAATGTTTTAACATCACCATGTTGTATACACACATTTCTCGATATCTAGTGTCTAGAATAATACTCTCATCTGCTTGGAGCACCACATCCAATCCCGGTCCCACATATTGCAACTCGTAACATAAATGCTCAGGACAGACACGTTCGACACCAACAACGCTCTGTATGCATTCTTTCAACCGCAATCCGACGCTTACCTCTGTCAGGTATTCGATGAATTTATCTGCACTGTCTAGGAACTTGTACACCTTACCCAAAGTAGGTATGAAATAAACACCCAATTTGACGCGTAATATGTACTCTTCTCTATAGTCCACGCTAACACTAGCGTTGTTGTCCGTTTTCACATAGTGTCGGTTTTTCTCATATTTGTCACACAAGAGCTCCACTTCTCTTAAGAGCGTTGACTGCTTGCTTTTTAATTTATGTAATGATTCTGCTTTCAAGTGTATTACGATTTCGATCAGTATTCAGGTGCTGTGTTAGTATCAGCGGTTATGTCCATCTTAGCTCAGGTTGAAGCCCGTCAACGATCAGACCGCAACATCCTTAGGAGTTTAAAAGCTAGTGATGTTGAAAATCAAATCTTATCCAGGATGAAAAAACAAGGTTGTCCAACGAATAAATTAAATTTTGTCTTCGGCATAGGTAACACCAACGTGTGTTACGGTTTCTCGAGAGACGATTCAAACGTTAGTGACGTGTCGGCTTTTGTGGTTGCAGCGGACAAGGACGCTGAACACTTGTCAGCACATCATGTCGTGCTTCACACAGGTCCGACATCCACATTTAAAACGACTCACACAAATCACAAGCAAGTAACGACACACTCCGTAACCATTCCGTCGTTTGACCGGAAAGCAATCAACGAGACGACGTCTGATATAACTAGCGCTACATTGACAGTGCAGAAAATCGGAATTCGTTGCAAGGATGCAGACACACTTGACACTATGCTTGCTGCTGTTAAATCTAACTTGGTGACTTTCTTATTACATTTGGTTATTAATGGAAGTCATGTATAACCAAGTGCACTTGAAAGAGTAAGACATTATTTTGTACATTTAAAAAAAAAGGTTAACAATAAAAATGTAGACTTAGCTTTAGTTTTAAACACCCGAAATGAGTAACACTGATTGAGTTATATATTGTAAGCTTCCTAAGATAAAACACACATTCACCTCAATAGAGTTAAGACGATAGTGTAAGTTCACAAGACAAAAACTTAAATAACATTCACCAGGACTCACAAAGTACAAGAGTGCAAATGTCATCTAACCTCGATCGAGGTGAATGTGTGTATTAATCTTTCGGAGCTTCTGATTCTGTTAACACTCCAATTAAGAATTGGATGCATCACAACAGAAAAACACACATTAGCCTTAAGGAATCGAAGTGAATGTGTGTTTTAGTCTTCCGGAGCTTCCGATTTTGACAATACTGTTACATAGTATGTAATAGTTGCTTAACACTCAAATTAAGAATTGGATGCATCAC
Organism: Eriocheir sinensis; assembly: GCF_024679095.1. Lineage (NCBI taxonomy): Eukaryota > Metazoa > Arthropoda > Malacostraca > Decapoda > Varunidae > Eriocheir > Eriocheir sinensis. Next base: position 251,880 of record NW_026111977.1, read on the forward strand.
AACAGACAAACACACATTCACCTTAATGGAGTTTAGACGACATTCAAATGTCATCTAACCTTAACCGAGGTGAATGTGTGTTTTAGTCTTCCAGAGCTTCCGATTCTGTTAACACTCGTATTAAGAATTGGATGCATCGGTGGCTGAACAGTCAAACACACATTCACCTTCATGGAGGACGACAGTTCAAATGTCATCTAACCTTAACCGAGGTGAATGTGTGTTTTAGTCTTCCAGATGCTTCCAGGATTCTGTTAACCCGGACTCTAGTATCAAAATTGGATGCATCATGAGCCAATGCAGATGGCGCCAAAACACTAGCCACCGGAATGAAGCCTTGGACCGACCATCAGGATCCACCGGGAAGAAGCCTACCGGCGCAATAGGCAGCAATGTAAAAAAAAAAAAAAAAAAAAAAAAAACACACACATTCACCTTAATGGAGTTTAGACGACATTCAAATGTCATCTAACCTTAACCGAGGTGAATGTGTGTTTTAGTCTTCCAGAGCTTCCGATTCTGTTAACACTCGTATTAAGAATTGGATGCATCACAACAGACAAACACACATTCACCTTAATGGAGTTTAGACGACATTCAAATGTCATCTAACCTTAACCGAGGTGAATGTGTGTTTTAGTCTTCCAGAGCATCCGATTCTGTTAACACTCGTATTAAGAATTTATTGCATCACAATAGACAAACACACATTCACCTAAATGGAGTTTAGATTCTCATTGAATGTCGTCTCAACTCCATTGAGGTGAATGTGTGACTTTGTACTATGTAGCGTCCAATTCTAACTTTGATAGATATCAGAATCGGACGCTCAGTAAGTCAAATACACACATTCACCTTAACAGAGTTTATAATGTCGTCTCAACTCCATTGAGGTGAATGTGTGACTTTGTACTATGTAGCGTCCAATTCTAACTTTAATAGACATCAGAATCGGACGCTCAATAAGTCAAACACACACATTCTCCTTAACAGAGTTTAGAGTTTCATTGAATGTCGTCTCAACTCCATTGAGGTGAATGTGTGACTTTGTACTATGTAGCGTCCAATTCTAACTTTGATAGATATCAGAATCGGACGCTCAGTAAGTCAAACACACACATTCACCTTAACAGAGTTTAGAGTTTCATTGAATGTCGTCTCAACTCCATTGAGGTGAATGTGTGACTTTGTACTATATTGCGTCCAATTCTGATGTCTGAATGTCGTCTAAACTTCATTGAGGTGAATTATGTCTTTGCCTTACTGAGCGTCCGATTCTACACATCCGAATCAGATACATTATATTTATAATTTATTTACCCTGAACTATATTTTTTGAGCAGTGTGAATTTGATACATTTTTTGAATTATAGAATTTTTAAACACTTCAAAACCAAAGAAATATAGCTATTTTCATCTAAGAAAAGTTAAATGAGAAAGAAGATTCAAAGTGCAAGCCAAAGTCAGAATTGGACGCTATATGGCACACAGTACCTAGCAACGATACAATATTGGACCCCAGTCTTTCTGTTGTATAGGCAAAAGGTTGAATTATCCTAAGCTACCATTTTCATCTAAGAAAAGAGAAAATACTCAAGATCCAATGTCGATGTGTCCGTTTCGGATATACCAGAATCAGAATTGGACGCTACCCGCTTTCCCTGCTGCATGGGGATTGTGACACATGGCACATACTTAGTAACGATACAATATTGGACCCCAGTCTTTCTGTTATAAAGACAAAAGGATAACACTAACAACAACAACAATACAATATTGGACCCCAGTCCTAAATTTGAAATATTGGATCAAGCCAGTCTGTTTTAATACTAAATTTGAAATATTTAACCCAGTCTTTCTTATCTGTGTCTAGATTGAATACGTTTTGATATTTTAATTTCACAAATTGTGATTTATGTTCTATACCGCGATATCAAAGACCTTATTTTACACCTTTTTTTTTATATTAAACAAATACAGAGTGTCATCCTGTCCGTTACGATGTCTAACGAACAACAATTAGTTTTCTCGAACGAACAACAATTAGTCTTATCCTTGATAGATGAATTGAAACAAGGAGTTGAAGATGGTTTGAAGAAAAGTTGCCTGTATGTCAAGAGTGTCTACCAGGCACATCTGCAACAGTTCGAACGCACACTAGAACACGATCAGTTTGCAGACACGAGTCTCTCCAAACTCGAAATGCAGTCAATAGACGAAATTCAGATGAACAAACCCGTTCATTGGGATTTTGCATTGAAGCTGTCTCACGCCTTGCGATCGAGTATACGTTTCATGTCCATCGCGTTGGATGATATTTTGTCCGAGTTCCGTATGGTGCCAGCGTTGCACCTCGAGAACCTCCACACGACGTACCAGGTCGCACCTTCGTTCGACTCCATACCTGTATTCAACAATAGAGTTCATGTGATGGGTGGTGTGCGTCCACCCAGCAACGAAGAGTTCGTTACAATATATTTTTATTGGATATTTCGAAATACTCGTATAGTTTTTTAATACCGTCTGTAATATATTTTTCGTTATTCATTTCTAGAGTTCGGGAACGGTTACACTTCCTTCCTTCCTCGAGTTCTAAATGGAAGTGTAGAGATGTGGTCCAGAGCCCAGAAGAACCCCCCCCATATCACTACAAGAGGAGGAGAAGGGAAGTGGTTGCCAGCAACGACCATAACTAATATCATTTTATTCAATTACAGTTGACAGCAGTTGGTTGCAGTTGAATATCTATACCATGGCGAACGAGGGTTCCAGTCTACATGTAAACTTTTCTTTTCTCTATTTAATAAACTTTAACTTTAGTAGTGCCTGAGTTTTATTTTAAAACATGTGAGTTAGAAAAATATAGAAATGAATCCAAAGACAAAAATATTATTATCAAAGTTATTTGATGACGACGGTGAAACAAATTGTATTAAGTTTCCAACCCCATCGTTTAAAATTTATCAAAGCGAAGCTTTAACATCGGTGCGCTTGTGTCAAGAAGTGGCATGTAACCTGTACCCTAAGAGTTTACCACGACCTTTTCGATTAACCAAGTACAAGTACACGCCGTACGATTAGCTTTAATTCAATACTACAAACATGCTTGTTGAGTCCTTCTTTGAGTGTTGAAACTCTGTTAAACGCAACATATGACTCGAGAATTCGTGAAGAGATACGAGTGAACAATTATGGAGGGTTTGTCATTGGCGATGGAACAGGTATTGGCAAGACCAGGAAATGGCTGCTTTTATCATCAGTGTCGTGTTGGCCGAGTCGAGCATTAAACAACTAGCCATTGATTCACATATGGATGTGTTAACACATACGTCAAGGCGGAATGTTTACGGGAACCCTTTCTTTATCTGGATAACGTGCTCTCGTAACTTGTTCAGAGATTGCCAAAATGATATATTACAGGTTCTCGTCAATAAAGATGATCGGTTCAATACTTGGACTAAGGTAGGGTTCGCAGACAGACCGAGTTTTGCAAACACGGATAGTGACAGTTCTTTGTCGAAAGACTATAGTATTCACACTCATGGTTACGACAAAAAAAAAATTATCGTTAAATTTTATAATTGGAAAAACATAGTCTCGATGAAAAAAGAAATGCGCACCCGTGAAACCGTAACGCTGACACCTGCGATCTTATCGACGATTCAAACACATATTCGACGAATAGGCTTTAGAAGAAAAACTTTTACTAATGCTCGTTATGTAATGTGTGGTACGTTTTCAACGAATGTCAACGATAAGGAAATGATGGTCTTACCAGGATCGGAGTATGCCGGGCCGTGTTGTTCGGAGGGAGATAACAGAATTCACATTTACAACGCTAGTAGAAGAAGTGTTCGTTATGCTAGATTAACTCGACCTTACATCGGTGTCCTTTTAGACAAGTTTCCAATAGAATGGAAGGCAAACGTCTTTGTCGGTAACCCAATTCTCTCATGAAATCAATACATTGATTGCCGCGCTCTTGACTAACATCATGTACAGTCTGTATTTCATGATGCAAGACACTTAGAACATACAACAATAATTGCACATCGTCAGGTAACCTAAAATTTCTAGTGAAGTGTTTCAACTTGTTGGAAACTAAATTTCTCGTCGACGATCTTAAATTTCGAAGACAAGGAATAGAAGAGAGGAATGTGGGTGGATGTCTGACAGTGTTAAAAATTAACTTGACTCGATCCACGATGTGGGTATGAGCACCCACATAAGCTATGTATTTTGTGTGGAGACGTTCCATATAATCCGCATGGCTGATGTGTGGAATCGTCGTCATTTTGATTGTAGACTGTTTGAAGACTAGCTTGCTCCAAACTATCTCTTTCTCCAATGATGAATGATGGTTGCCTGTTAAGGTAGAGACGCAGTTAAGTATTTATAATCTTGTTGATGATACAAACACACACCCGCACATACAAGGCTAAGACACACACGCACACAAACACGACTACTACACACCTACCAATGAAATGACAGACGCCACCGCCGCTGTTGTCTCTTCGACACGCAGACTCAACTCAATGCGAGCACACACTAAATGTCGACTTAACTCTATTGAAGTGAATGTGTGTTTTTGTCTTACGGAGTGTCCAATTCTGAATTTGTAGCAGTAAGACTTTAACTCAAACATTAGACTTACAAAATCAGAATTGAACACTTCGTAAGACAAAGACACACATTCAGACCAAATTTTACTATCACTTGTTTTGAATGTTAAGCCGATCGCTATTGGTTCACCACCACTGATGCTGACTCTCTCATCATCGTCTTCTGGATCGCTATCGACAGTTGTCCAAGATAAATCATCAGATTTGATAACAGTATTCATTCTGCCTTGTGAACCTTCGGAGACGCATGCCTGTCACGAACCTTAAAACAAATTCATAATGACGTGGTTCTTGGTGGTGATTTTAGATGCTGTTTCCACAGGGCTGGTATATCAATTCGGTGAAACAGTCTCTCAAATTTGCTATCTGTTCTTTGTCGTATTCTGTTGTGAATTGCACATTATCCAAGACGATATTGCACTCAGTCGCGACTTGGAGAGGATTAACTTCATTGTACATTAATAGAGTCAGGTTTTTTCTCAATAGATCTATCTGATCTTTATTCTTTTCCGTGACCTGAATCCCATCGAGAATGATATTGCATCGATTCACGAGATCCGACTGAGCGTATGCCTCAACATCGATGGGGTGTTGGGTGTAGCACGATCCATGATTAGGCAACGAGAGGACATAATCTCTGTGTTCTTTGCCCTTGAACACTACACCTTCGCGGCGTTCGCGTCTGTCCAAGTTGTACTCCTCAGTGGATACGGTTTCATTCATCGTTACGGTGGAGTAGTTAGAGTTATCGCTTGAGTATGTGTTTAATTACCGTTAACCATATAGCCATTTATATGTGACGTGTCCAATTACGCTCGGGTTCAATCACGGATTATGGATAAGGTCATAGAAAACCACCTGTCTAACAACCTGGGAAGTGCTTACAAAGATCTCGCTGCCACTAAAGAGGAAGACAACGCTGCGCGGACTACTGACATCGTGCTGTTCGTCATATCAATTATTTGGCATTAATCTCAAAATGAAGTGTAATGCAATGGTGCAAAATTGATTGATCACACCGTGTCATGCCAAATTACAAGGTCAAGTCAACAGACAGAATGACATGCGTGACATGCGATGCTGCATTCAAGGAAGGTCTACGTGTCTTCCAATCAGCTTGTGGTCATTTGAATCACCGATTTTGCATTTCCACGCACATGGACTACTATCACAAGTATGATTGTGTGGTGTGCTCAAAGCCCTTCACCCACCGCGAATTGCAACATGGCAGGACCACATTGATCTTCAGACAACACCATCCCTTCGTCATAAGGGAATTCGCACTGTTGGACGATGACATGAACATCATGGATTCACACGTCATCAATAACAAAGCAGCTGCATTCAAAGAAGAGGTTTCACCTGGTGTCTTCAAGTTCATCGATAACAGGTATGATCCAGTCGTTATCAGTGAAAATGTCGATGAGGATGGGTACCCCTTGTACAGTCCGGTTGAAGACGATGACGTAGTCAACGAGGAGGAGGAGGAGGAGGATGACGATGACGACGACGAGGACGATAACGAAGAGGAAGAGGATGACGATAACGAAGAGGAAGAGGAGGAACAGGATGACGAAGAAGACGACAACAACAACGAGGAGGAGGAGGAGGAGGAGGAGGATAATGAGGTGGACATTCCAGTCTACGCACCTGGTGAAGAGGAGGAGGAGGAGGAGGATGTTCCAGAGGAGGAGTCGGTTCCAGTTCCAGAGGAGGAGATGGTTCCAGTTCCAGAGGAGGAGTCGGTTCCAGTTCCAGAGGAGGAGTCGGTTCCAGTGAAGGAGGAGGAGTCGATTCCAATCGGTAATGAGCTTGTTCCCTTCGTTGAAGAGGAGACGACTGAAAATCAGCTATGGCGTGTTAAGACGAGTGTCCTCATCACCCGCAAATTGGTTGCAGTTCCTGGTAATAAGAAGGCGAATACCAAGCGTCATAATGAGGATACTGACGACTTGCCTGATGCCAAGAGAACCAGGATAGTGTTGCCAAATGTGGCCATCGATGGTGAGAGATTAACGATGTGGAACGACGATGGGTATATCCACATTGTGTCACCAGGCTTCATGAATGAATCACAGCCCATGGAAATGATGTCATCGTTGACTAACCAGTCGCATAAATTGAAGATCAATCTGTATGAGAACTGCACTTATAAGTGCTAAATAGGTGTTGCTGATTGTGTATTGTTTATAGGAAATTCATGTCTTGTAAATATCGGTGTTTATAAAGTTTAATCAATAAACCAATGTTAGTACACATGGCTACTGATTTTCCCAAATACGAGTCGATACAAACAAAACATGGCAAAAAAAAAAAAAACAGTGCCAAAGACATGCAAAAAAAAATTGGCAATCAACACGCAATAATGACGTGTTTATAGTAAGTAAGTGTGGTCAACGCTACTGGCAGCTTACGTCACCAAAGGTCATGCGGACTTCGAGGTAAGTGTTATGTGCAATCAGCGCTATTGCTTACGTCATTGGTGTAATTATTAACCTTGTCAACAACAATATCCAAATTTGGCATGTGTTAACAACCATCCCTTATTATCAATTGATCGGAAAAATAACAACAAGACTAAAATCACGCAATGCTTCCTGCCATTTTTAGCATGAGCATAACACCTTACGATTTACGTCATCTCAATCAATCGTGCCGAATCCAACAATGTCCAAATTTAGCTTGATTTGGCATACCTTTATTACATGCCAAAATTGGATAACCACGCTTACGTCATTAACAAGTGCGTGATATGCCAAACTACGACTACGTCACAGTATGTATCGATAGGAGGTATTGCTTACGTCACTACATGTGTGCGATTATCACCCTCGTGTTAGAGAATACGTCACAGTATTGATTGTTAGTGCAATTTATACCCTCGTGTTTTTGCAGGTGATTATCACCCTTGTGACTACGTCACAGTATTGTTACGTCACTACTATTTTTGCAGGTGATTATCACCCTCGTTATTGTTATAGACTACGTCACATTATTGTTACGTCACTACTACATGTGCAATTATCACCCTCGTGTTTTTACAGGTGATTATCACCCTCGTGTTATTGTTAGACTACGTCACAGTATTGTTACGTCACTAGTATTTTTGCAGGTGAATATCACCCTCGTGACTACGTCACAGTATTGTTACAGGTGATTATCACCCTCGTTATTGTTAGAGACTATGTCACAGTATTGTTACGTCACTAATACATGTGGAATTATCACCCTCGTGTTTTTTTACAGGTGATTATTACCCTCGTGTTATTGCTAGACTATGTCACAGTATTGTTACGTCACTAATACATGTGGAATTATCACCCTCGTGTTTTTTTACAGGTGATTATCACCCTCGTGTTATTGTTAGACTACGTCACAGTATTGTTACGTCACTACTATTTTTGCAGGTGATTATCACCCTCGTGACTACGTCACAGTATTGTTACAGGTGATTATCACCCTCGTGTTATTGCTAGACTACGTCACATTATTGTTACGTCACTACTACATGTGCAATTATCACCCTCGTGTTTTTTTACAGGTGATTATCACCCTCGTGTTATTGTTAGACTACGTCACAGTATTGTTACGTCACTACTATTTTTGCAGGTGATTATCACCCTCGTGACTACGTCACAGTATTGTTACAGGTGATTATCACCCTCGTGTTATTGCTAGACTACGTCACAGTATTGTTACATCACTACTATTTTTGCAGATAATTTAGAGACTACGTCACAGTATTGTTACGTCACTACTATATGATATGTGCAATTAACACCCGTCATTTCCATATGTGGAATTAACACCCTCGTTTTTTGCAGGTGATTATCACCCTCGACACACATTCACCGATAGAGTCAGAATCTGTTCATGATCAACACTAGCTAGAGTGGGGTCCGATATTTGACGATTTCGTCTCCTAAGCGTTAATCTAAAAATTGAGTTTTTCTGAGGGGAAGGTATATAAATTATTAGAGAGGGAGAAAGTAGGAATCTGTAAAGTTATATTCTCGAATTTAGTTAGTTTGTCGCGACAAAGATAGAAATTGGACGCTCCGTAGTGCACAGACACACATTCATCTCAATTAAGTTTATAATCTGTATGCACCCCCATGAAGATTTGGACCCCACTTTGTACTATCGATGTACATATACCCATGCAAAGTTTATATTCTGAAGTTAGTGTATCCCTCATTCACATATTGTTAAATTAAAGCATAAGCCATTGAAGTTGTCTTGCATGGAGATGTAAAATATTGGACCCAACCTTTTTGCTTCTGATATTTTCAGAGTTGGTATTCTCAAAGTTAAATATTTACTTTACATGTGAATATATAGTGTATCCCTCATTCACATATTGTTAAATTAAAGCATAAGCCATTGAAGTTGTCTTGCATGGAGATGTAAAATATTGGACCCAACCTTTTTGCTTCTGATATTTTCAGAGTTGGTATTCTCAAAGTTAAATATTTACTCTACATGTGAATATAAGTTTATTAAGATGCGTCATACAAATATACACATTCACCTTGATAAATGTATAAGAATTGGACGCTTCGAAAAACAAAAACACACATTCACTTCGATAGAGTTTAGATGACATTCAGTTGCATTAAATGGGACGCAAAGAAAGACAAAAAGAAAAGTCCCATGGGGAAGACACCAGTTACAGTATATCACATAATCAGACGCTCAGTATTAAACCACACATTCACTTCGATAGAGTTTAGACAACATTCAAATGTCATCTAACCTTAACCGAAGTGAATGTGTGTTTTAGTCTTCTGGAGCTTCAGATTCTGTTAACACTCCAATTAAGAATTGGATGCAACATAACAGAAAAACACACATTTGCCTTAAGGGATCGAAGTGAATGTGTGTTTTAGTCTTCCGGAGCTTCAGATTCTGTTAACACTCCAATTAAGAATTGGATGCAACATAACAGAAAAACATACATTCGCCTTAAGGGATCAAAGTGAATGTGTGTTTTAGTCTTCCGAAGCTTCAGATTCTGTTCACACTCCAATTAAGAATTGGATGCAACATAACAGAAAAACACACATTCGCCTTAAGGGATCAAAGTGAATGTGTGTTTTAGTCTTCCGAAGCTTCAGATTCTGTTCACACTCCAATTAAGAATTGGATGCATCATAACTCAAAAACACACATTCGCCTTAAGGGATCAAAGTGAATGTGTGTTTTAGTCTTCCGAAGCTTCAGATATTGAAGGGTAAAAAAAAATTCATTAACAAATTGTGTATTTAATTTATAATAATAAAAAATCTATATCTATCTCTTAATATTATTTAAACTATGCTTTGGCTTTGTTTCATTTTGAACTATGTTTTGGTTTGGGTTTGAATTGTGGTTACACATGAATCGCCTCCACTCTTTACATGGTCATATTGCGTTGAGGAAGAGGCGGTGGTGTAATGCATGATGATGAAGCATTGGGTGCAGAACTGCTAATGTAATTATTCATGGACATGTAATGATCCTCCTCTTTATTCTCCTCATCCTCTTCTTCAAGGGTTACATTGTTGAATAAAACAGGTGGGGGTGGGTGACGGGGCAATCCGTAGACATGTGAGTGTGAGGGTATCTGCGGCTGCGGCTTACAAATTATGTGAGAATGACTGCTAGATGGAATTGACCATGAAACTCGTCCGGATTTCAAGTCGATGGTTGGATTTTTGAGTGGTTCTACAGGAATGTTCATAGGGGTGAATCTGGAACACTTCCCAACCCTTCTTTTTGAGGGACGGTGTAAGTGGAGAGTCTATGAGTGAATATGGATGTGGCAAAGCAGGAAATCACGTCTCTACTGCCTTCGACATGTGGATTGAACATCCCAACGTTCAGAGTCGAAGGAGACGTGCCTGTTGCGTTCTCCATCATATCGATTAGTCGACGAGAAACCGAACCGTCTTGACCATCCATAACCGCCTTATTAGAATCTGGTCGACAAGATTGTCTCCTAGAGATGGATTGTAAATATCATTGATGCTATTTTTGTTATAGACTGATTTAGGAGGTATGTCTGCAGCGTGCCCGTTGTGTGCACCCATGGTCTTTGCGGACCAATTGAATCTCGTGGGCTTCCATAATTTCTCGTCGTTGAGATAATTAGCAGGTCTGTTGAGAAGTCGACACGAATAAGGAGTGAATGCCACGTTACTGCTTTTGGCGGACCACACATTAGCCGTGAACGGAACCTTCGTGTTGAGGTCCCAGCCCGTGTTGATGTTGAGATGATCGAGGTTGATCCGAGACCCTTGACGGTCGGTACGCCCAATGCTGTTCATAACATGTAAGTCACCAGCCTGTAACTTCAAGAGAGTGTATGTCAAACTGAGATCATTCTTAGGTAGAGTGGACATGAGCAGAAATTGACTGTGTCTATTTCCGCGACTGGGTACAGCTGCGACAGGTCCGTCTCTGCCGTTGGCGTGCAAGACAGGACAGAACACATCACAAGTACAGTTGCACGTCTCTTGTTTTCCTAGAGACGAAAAGTAATCGATGAGGTTGTGTTTATTTTGCAAAACTAATTCGACATAGCCTAAGATTTCTTCGCGGGTTACGTGCGAGTGCGATTGGACGCCAGTGGGTTTTGGTACCATCAACGTCATGTATTGGGACAAGGCGCCAGTGCAAGGGTAGCCGAGTGTCTTACCCGTTTCCTCTTTGAGGGTGGGAGGGCTGAACGTTCCTTGCAAGTAATGACCGGCCACAAGGTCCACAAGGTCCACAAGGTCTTAAGGGAGACCCAGGAGAACGGGGTTTGAATGGACCACAAGGGCCTCAGGGAGTGATGGGTTTTAGAGGTCCTCAAGGTGAAATCGGTTTGCGTGGACCAAAAGGTCTAGAAAGCAATTATTATCCTAACCGATATGGTAAAGTGTGTCTAACTTGGTCGAAGGAATTAACTAACGTAGTAGCAACTGACCATCATGGAAACATACCTATCAGTATGAGAAGATTAGAAGATGACTTGTCAATGTATGATATTAAAAATACTGCTCGATTGGACGTGCGTGTGCAGTCACTAGGTGGTGGAGTTTATAAGTTAATCACTATTAACTCCACCAATGCTATACTTTTCATTACATTGCTAGTGCAATCTGATTATCTCGAGGATCAGCAGGCGGGTGTACCTCTGTGTCCGACAGTCGTTGACACACCAGCTTACAGGTTCATGTATTTGACTGTGGAAGGTAATAGTAATCAGTACACGTCGGCTGTACTCAATACTCAGGAATCGTGTGAATATTCTCTACACTATAGCACTGGATCGGCAGGCCCCTTCTCGTGTATTTTAATTGCCCAATCTGTACAGTACTCAACAGCTGGTGTCATCAATGAGTCTTATAGTTCTGAGCTCGGGCCTGCTTATGGTCCATCAGATCCATCCTCTATCTGGATATCTGAAGACACCCAAATCTCTCTTGGTGATGAAATTATCATCAATCCGATGTATCGGTTAGAAACGCTTGAACCAAACAATGTACTCGATCTCTTCTTTGGAAAGGATACTACAACAAAATTTACCACAAATGCAATATTGATGTATGATTATTTATCTCAAATCAAATTAAATTTAAATAAGAGTTTCCACACTAACGAGAATGCAACCTTTTCGACTCTGTATTTGCTTTACATTCTGTATAAGAACTTTTTAAAATCGAAGGGATGGAATATCGATGTGTTGTTGCTCTGTCCTAGTGTCTTTTCAATGGTAAAGGCTAACGTTTGCAGATTAACTCTCCAATTTTATCTTGGAATGCAATCTGAATTTGTGCAGTTTTTTAATACATCGGATGCAGCAGCTTTGGAAAGTTACAAACCTGAAGTATACAATGCATCGAAGATTGTTTACGACTCTATGTTGGGTGACTACATTCCCGAAGAAACCGTGTTGAACTATGATAATATTTTCAATATTAATTGTAACCCGAAGAAACAAATTTAGCATGGTGAACCATAGTTGGAGCATTGTAGTCGTGAATCTGTGACACAGTATGATTAAACTTAACAGAAAAGAAGGCCTGATCAACAGAAGAAGGTGTCAGAACACACCATTTTCGAAATACTTCAATAGCCCTTGCAAACATGAGCAACCATAACTTGTTATAATTTCTGAAAGTTAATTTTTTAAAAAGTTCGGCTTGATCGATAGGATGAATACCACTATTACACAACCACAAATCTCTGATGGATCCGAACATCTCTTCCTCTCAGATATCCATCCCTCCTCGACATCTCTACTACTACAGCAATCTGGTTGATCTTCCTCTTCTATATCTTCTGCATTAGTACAATCTTCATTATACTCTTCTTCGTCCATCTCATCTTCGATTTCCTCTAATTCGTTACTAACGTTCGTTCGGGTCTTTTTAGAGTGGTAACATTTTGAGTCGGTGTCAGATGACAACTTTCTGCGTTTCAATATTCTCCTAGCTCGTCTTTGTTGTAATGCCACTTTTTCTTTACTCAATGCTATTTTAATGATGTTGTCATTAACCATGTTCAAAATCTTTTTTTCGTATTCACATTTCTTTAGACTCACTCCAATGTTAATAGCCAGCGGGAGATCAGCGGATGACTCTGTCAACTCACCGTTTAACGTAGCTGAATCGTACTTGGCATAGTTCTTGGATTGCCTGTTTGCATCAGCGCGCATGGCGCTGCGTTCAAGTATGCTGCCAATGGTCGTCTTTCCAGATTGGTCGTGAAACAACTTGAGTTGAAAAGCACCGTTCTCGAACACGTCTCCTAAACCCCCGTTACTTAGGAATACGGCCAGTAAAGCCGGTACGAATATTTTGAACATCATGATGCGATGAGCATCATAACCAATCGTGTTCAAAATGCTAAAATTAATAATCTTTAATAACGAATGCAACATTTCATACACTCCAGTTCTACAGGGAGAAATGATTAAGGCGTCAATGAAAGATTGAGATGTTCCTTCGTTGGGATGTACTAAAGTTGCACAGAGACTGTCTCTCTGTTCTTTAGTGAGAACGTTATTGGCGAATTCTATCAGTCGGTTCTTTCTTAACCTACCGACTCCCTCTCTTCGATAATTTAACACGGACGATTCAATAATCGACGAGGCGTCCAATTCGTCTCCTTCAAATCTCGTTCGGTTGTGCTGTAATGCGTCTTCCCAATCCAAAGCAGCGCTCTTCTCTTCTGCTTCCAGTACCCGACGGATAATGTCGTTTCGATTCTGATACACAGCGTCAGCTAGGAGCCATAAATCCCGGGTGTGGACCATGTCACTTAATAGCGTGTTGTTACGCGAAAAATGATCACCCAAGTACAAGATACTACGTTCGTGAACACTTTTGGGATGTAGGTTTAAAGCTTCCCGGTCGTACAGACCGCAACCAATAGCAAAAGGTTCGTAACGAATCATTCCCGACGATCTGCAACATTCGCTGATAAAATCGAAACTTCGCCAGAAACGAAGACGTTTCAGTTCTAGAGCGTCCAATCGAATACTAGGGTCTAATGGACCGTTGGGTAAATTTTTCGATCGAGTTAGAGCCTGTCCAAAACGAATGGAACCCCTGACTAGAGTCAACCAATTGATCTTAGAAGATCCTACTGGGAACACTAAGTGTTGGGGAGTTGTGCCTCCAGCGTAACGAAATGCTACCAATTCTCCAGCTCCTTGATGAGGATTGACGACAAACCGATTAGGTAAGATCAAACCACCAGCACTCAATCTGTTGGGTTGGGAGAGTTGGTTCTTGTTATTTGTTGACATGTTTAATTCAATATCCCTCCGCTGGCTTATGGCTTGTGTAGGTTTAAATTCTTAATTGTTATTCGACGAAGCTTTATTTTGAATTCTTCACAGTATGGCGTCGTTTCTAACCGACGAGGAATTCGAAAGGAGTACGGAGAGCGTTATGTCGATGATAATATAAACATGCACGCTCAAATTCGTGTGACCGACATAGAAATCTACAGGAGCAGTAAATTGAACGTACCTGCCTTAACACATTCTCGTACTTCTACTACTCTGGTCAGTGAGAAATTACCCTTATACAGAATCGACACGAGCGTTGGTAGACCTCGGTTGATGATGATAACTGACAACGGCGGTATAGCGACGATTCAAACACATATTCGACGAATAGGCTTTAAGAGAAAAACTTTTACTAATGCTCGTTATGTAATGTGGTACGTTTTCAACGAATGTCAACGATAAGGAAATGATGGTCTTACCAGGATCGGAGTATGCCGGGCCGTGTTGTTCGGAGGGAGATAACATAATTCACATTTACAACGCTAGTAGAAGAAGTGTTCGTTATGCTAGATTAACTCGACCTTACATCGGTGTCCTTTTAGACAAGTTTCCAATAGAATGGAAGGAATGCACTATCACCCCTTTTACTCTTTCGATGTTCATTTTAAAACCTAAAGAGCAAAGGACGTTAACGCTCGTCCGAAATTTAGGAACACCTCCAAGCTATTCCTTATTTTCAACTTCTATTGGAGCGTGTTATATTCCTCCTGGTATCATGCATGACGACTTAATCAACTTGAACAACGAAATTACTTTTGACAACGCACATTTATTGAACGATGTTAAGATTCACTTTAAGACATCAGACTTCTTGGGATACTCAATACCACTCCCATCACCGCTGACATCTAACCCGATTCACATCACAGATCTGTCGCTAATTGAAACCCTGACCAACTACAGTCTCACAACTCAACAAGATTATACGTTTTACCCAATCACCAGAACTACGGTCACATTTAACGAACAAGTTTTTGTGAAACATGCAAGTGTCACTTAACAATATGGCTGAACTTATGGAATAGAGTGTTAAGTCAATCGTTCATTTCCTATTTCCTATTTTAGAATCAAGAGTGGTTTTAAAGAGTTCAGGATCTGTAACAACAGAGGGTGTAGGAAATCTAACGGATGAAGATATACGACTCTCGGAAGGTTACATTCACATTAGTAAACTCTCACGAGATACAATTAATGTAGAAGTTAAACCGATGATAAACAATACTAACATGGGTCTGTTGTTTAACCATACTCATCCACCTTCCATATTCTCATGGTTTGATATCAAGTCAAACGGAAAACTGAGAAACGACAACCAAACCAATTTTACACCGCTGATTTTCACCAGACGTCTCGTTAAAACCAAGATAAGAACTAACAAAATCTTGGGCGAGTGGCAAGACAAACTAATTCGCCTAGATAATTTTATACTTAATAGCCAAGGCATTACAACGTACATTGAAAAGAAATTAAACAACATATCTTACATGATCGGTTCCTACGGTAAATTCATTCGGAGAATCGCTGAAGTCAAATCATCAGCCTGTGTTGAAGACCAACAGTTATTACAGAACGTGGCTCTATCTTTGATGGATATCAATTATGACGACAACAAATTTCTGTCCCTGCTAGAATTCCAAAAAACATTGTTTTGACGATTATGGGAAACACTCCCAATGGTTTATCGGTAAGAGTCATACGAGTGTTGAAGAAAATGATGTCGGAGATCAAACCCACGACGGTAGAAAAATAGACTGTTATTGGAACTATCATTAACAAGCATATGTCTGCTTGAAATTTTAGAAATTATATTTTGACGGACAGACAGATTTTTACTAACAGACGGTGATATTACCTGCTGATTAGGGACGAGTGGACGTGACGAAGGAGGGGAAGGAGGAATAGGAGAGTAGATTTTTTTCTCGAGAAACATGCTGTAATCGGGGTTAAACGTCGTCGTTGTGTTGATTGAGAAGATGACGGTAGGAAGGCTTCCTTCCTGGGAGTTACAGGTTTTCGGCGTCGTTAAATAACTGCCAAAGTTTTTGGGATTTACGACGCGATAATTTTTAAACGGTGCATCATGAGATATAATTCTATCTCTATGATACGATTTAGAAACACCTTTATCTCCATTCAAAACAGTTTTGGGATTACTTACACTTGGTTTACTACTACTTCTTCTTTCACTATTTTCTTTTTGTCAGATTCGAGTCTTGGTCTTTTCTGTTGATCTTTTGTTGACCAGCTTCTTTTTCTTGGACGTCTTCTAAATCTCGGCGGTGTCGTCGTTTGCTGCGAAATTCTTTTGTAGTTGATGATTGCTTATTTGTTTCACTGACCGATGCCGGAGAAGTAGTTCGTGATGCGAAAGGTGACTCATAAACTGCACTTGCACTTGACGAAGCGACACCTCTGCGCATGAAACCAAATATATCGTAAGGACTCAACGGTTCTTCGAATCCGTGTCCTCTGAAAACATCCTCCTGGTGTCTTTGGTCTCTCAATTGGGGATAAAGACGGCGGTGTATTTGTCGTATCCTCAATATAATTATTGGATGTGTCTTTAATCTTTCTATTGTTTAAAAATCCTCCGGGTGATCTGAATCCAATACATTTCCGAAATCTTCATATTTAGGCAATTGAACGCAAAGGAAGAGTAAATTGTTGTTGTCAAACAAGTAACGGTTCCATACATTGTCTTCAAGACTGTTAGCTTCCGTGTCGATCTTTTTAGTTTGTCAATTATATTAACTGTGTCTATTGTCCATTTCAAATCTAAATATTTCGTTGCCATCACTACGTTCGTCCTCTGATCGTAAATGACAGCCAATAGTCTCCCGTCTGGCACAACACTGGCTGAACCTCCGTGACGTACATCCAATCTCAACAAGCGTGAATTTTTGGTCGGGTCTGAAGATTTTCCTTCTACTACAGGATCTCCACCGCTCCACACCTGAAGCTTCAATGTTATGGCAGTGAATTGGGACCAACTCAGAAACAGAACGCGATGGGTAAGACACCTTCCCACTGTGTCGTACACAGATGTTGATGACACGTATACTCGTACATCGAATTGGCGATCGTGTCGTCAAGCACTGGGTAAAGTCAACGACTTTAAACGTGCTTATCGCCAAGCTTTCAAGTCAGATAAACTCGTCAAAGGACATCTAGCTCCAGTGGCTGACTTTATGTTAGCAAGTGAAAGACTTGCCACTTTTCAGATTTGTAATGTAGTACCTCAACCGCAGATACACAACAATATAAACTGGAAGATTGTAGAACGCGAAACGCGTGAATTTGTGACTAATAATCCAACGGTTGTTTCTTATATTGAAACTGGACCAATCTACTGTGACGATTCCAAACCACTTATAAATAATTTATTGCATGTACCTATTGGTATGTACAAAATTGTAGTTGGACACAACGGATATAAGTTATTCACTCGTGTATCGATGTTCTGAGCATCTAATACGTCACCACCGCTAGGCACCGCCACCAGCAGCAGTCTAGATCCTATTTAAACCGCCGCGGATACAGCAGAGTCATCATATCCTCTCTGTCTTCTGGTCTCTTAACAGAACTCTGAACATGGCTGATACTAAATCTGGAACTACTAACGATCTTATGGATTTTCAAGAAGAATCATCCGAACCTGTAAGAACAGCAACAACAATAATGTCACAGGATAATAAGTCGGGGTTTGGAACAAAGTCAAAAAGTGGTGGTTTTACAACTTCACCTCCAAATTTCGGAGGAACAGAGTGTGGAGCATTACCTGAAAGTGGGTGTGGGTGAGGGTTACGGAGAAAAAAGCGAGCAGCGTGCTGCTACTACTGATGCAGCGAACGTCCGCAGCGGCGGTGAAGATGATGCAGCGAACGTTCGCGGCGGCGGTGAAGATGATGTTGCAACATCATCTAACTTAGGTGATGGAGCAGATCATGACTTATGCAGGGACACATATGATAATTTAATGGCCTCACCCATGCGATTGGTGTTCACACTCATACAAGACGATCAAAAAAATGACAGAGCTATGAGTGTAGGCGACATGGCCATTTTGGCCGTGTGGATCAAGATTCGTGTATTAGGGCTTCAATGGACAGACTCTGCTATTAATCCTCGAAATAGTTGGTTGAGTGAAGTTCTTTGTAATCAATTATTGTTGAACGATCTCACTAACTTTGGAGTCTTGGGTGATTCTAAGATCGTCAACAGATTAGATTGCACGACCGATACCATTCACCGAAATGGAGCTCGTATACCCACTGAAAAAGACCAGTTAAATTTTCTTAAGATGACGTCTCAGCAGGATCGTAAACA